>NW_019385625.1:112593-162806 GCF_000671375.1 Centruroides sculpturatus | reverse complement strand
GAAAGACGGCAGCTTAGTAGGTGCCGCATTCTGTGTATTCTGTAACGGAGTGCAAGTGTACGAACAGTCAGTCAGACTGAATGAGGAGGCGTCCGTGTTTCAGGCGGAACTGGTGGCCTTGGGAGGGGCGTCCCAGTGGATCCTACTACAACCGGGTCCAGAGCCAATCACGGTTTACTCTGATAGCCAGTCGTCGCTACAGGCTTTAAACGACGGGTACCATCGCGATAAGCTGGTACATGAGGTCAGATGCAAGGTGCTAAGGGCGAGGCACGAGCGACAAGTTACCCTGTGTTGGGTCCGAGGCCACACCGGGATCCTGGGTAATGAGCGTGCCGATCAGCTAGCAAAGGCGGGTGCTAGTGGTCCTTTTATAACGAGGACGGTTGAACCCTCGGCTGCTTATATCAAAGGCACCTTGCTGAAACGATCGATGACTAACTGGCAAGAGAGCTGGAATCAAAGTACAGTAGGTAGGTCAACTTACGCCTTCGTGCCTGTAGTTGGCCTCACTCCGGTGTGCTGCAATAGGCTCACGACTCAGATACTGACCAGCCACGGGAAGTTTCCCCGCTTCCAGTCCCGTTTCGGGCAAGGAGACGGTAGCTGCTCCTGTGGTAGTTCTTGCGGAGACGCAAGACACTACGTACTTGATTGTCCTCTTACAGAGGACTTCCGCCGTAGGGCCGACCAAGTCGACTGGTCTCGGCCACCCGAACAAGTACTTCGAACGCTAGCAGCTAGTAAAGGAAACTTAAAAGAGTTAGAGAAATTGATGGAAATGATCATTAATTTATGAGCTTATATATCTTAATAAAAGAATAATATATTAGTCAGTGGAAATTAATTAGTCAGTGGAACATAGTGCAAGCATAAGCTGCACACCCTAAAAAACTATGTCACGTTAGCGAGCTAGGGCCTAGCCCCGCGGACGGGAAACCGGAAGCTCGGCCGGGCCCAAAGCTTTGTCGTTTAAAGGTTTTAGCGGCAGAATCCCCGAGAGTCAATGAAAAAGGAAAAGACATAGTCTCTAAACCCTGTGGTGCCAATTCGGCGGGGCAGGGAAGAGATCCCATCTGGGAAACGTTCCTTAAGAGACTTAGCTCCTCCCATTTCCTCCCACACATTGTTAACCTCCATTCCATCATTTAGGTTTATGGTTTTGCTTTTATCGGTTTTTTGAAGTGCTCTTTGAAATTGTTAATAAACACAGTGAGTTTTAATTACCAATTAATATTACTTGGCATGAATAGCATACTAGCCTATATTAAGAAATGGAAACTGCGAAAAACCTCTTCTACAGCATGCTGAAACTGAAGAAACAGTGGCAGAAACTACATGCCCAACTATGGTTTCTTTTAAAGTGCAGAACACATAATATTGTACCTAAGTGCATTTCACTTAAGTATCGAACATTTCCTCCATGTCTACGAAGGACTCTTCCAAGTGTGGAAAAAACGATTTTAGCCATAACAATGCCGAATGAAAAGAAAGGATCATCATTAAAAAGGAAATTTATAACCTTTCAAACAAAGAAATTTTGGATTGAATTAAAAATCAAGAGCGGATAGCTGATATTAGTAGGCATTTTAATTTAAATGAGTTGACTATTCAGTCAATTAAGCAATCGGGAGAAAAGATTAGGAATTTGATCGCATCTGGATCATCTATTCTTGCAAAAAATGTTGCTTGTCTGAGAGCACCTATAATGAAAAAAAATGGAACAAATGCTAATATTATAGGTAGAAAATATGAACAAGAAATGGTTGCCTTTAAATAAAACTGCACTTAAACACAAAGCCTTAAAAATATTTGATTATTTAAAACAAATGGGACAGTCATCAGCTGATGAAACCAGTGTTAAATTCATGGCTAGCAATGGATGGTTTGAAAAATTCAAAAAACGCCATTCAAACACCAATTTTTTCTCTTTTTAGAACCAAATCCCAGTTTTTGTTAAGTTGGTGTCTCCTATAACGTGATTTCCCACAATGCGGTATTTTCAAGGAACGTATCTACCACGTTGTAGGAGGCCTACCTGTATTTTCAAATTACAGTAGAGTCCGCTAGTCCGAACTAATTGGGACCGAGCCCTGTTCAGATTAGCCAAATAATTGAAATAATGCAGATGCAAGCAGTAAAACAGGTCTGGTTAATAATGATCCAACACCATCAATAATGTCAGTGCCCCATTCTTTATTTCATCTGACTTGTACTCAATACAGGATGCAAACAGTTAATAAAAACAAGTTTTGTAATTTTGAAATGGTAACCTGCCTTCAGTGTTTACCTTAAAATTATTTTAACTGGAAAAAATGTTGTTTTTAATATACAGTCCGGAATTCCAATCACTTGACTGATGCTACTGTATGAGTTAGCATTCTTAATTATGGATGTTGAATGTACTCTTTGCACTACATTATTTTAGTTTAGTTTAATCTTCTTCTACAATGGCCACAAAACGGAAACACACAACGTGTACGATGAAAGATAAGCTAGACATTTTGAAAAGGCTGGACAAAGGTAAAAGTGTAACAAAATTGGCATTAGAGTTTGGAGTGGGAAAGCCCACAATAACTGACTGGAAAAAGCTGCACAGCGATCATGCAGTTTTGTGCCTCTACTTCAGAAAAATCAGTTGAAAATCGACAAATAGCAAGACCCTATGTAAATAAGGCTTCATCAAGCTTGTCAAACGAACATTTGACAAGCTTGATGAAGCTTTATTCACATGATTCTCTTAGGAAAGAGAAAGGGAAACACCCCTAAATGGACCTCTTGTTAGAGAGAAAATTTCTCTCAGCTGACTGAAACATGTTCGGATTAAGCAGACGTTCGAATTAGCAGGCTCTGCTGTATTGGCTTTTTTATATTTTCATAAGTCATTTTTCTTTCATTTCATTTTTAAAATTTCATTACCAAAGTGATCCAATTTTAATAATTGATTCAATACCAAATAACAATTGAATCAATTATTAGAATTAAAAAATAATTATTTGTATTATGTAATTTATAACTAATATAATCAAAATAAAAATTTAAAGTCAGTTAATTACTCTTTTCAAAAGTCTTAATAAATATAATTTTATTATTAATCAAGGATCTCCCACACCGGGTCATATACAACAAATATATGTATTCTTCAACCAATATCCGGCATGAATTATATGTAATATTAGTTTGGAATTTTCATGCCGGATATTGGTTGAAGAATACATATATTTGTTATTATTAATATTTTAAATATTACATAATTGAAATCAATTTCTATATCCTATATGTTTAAAAATATTAGTATCTTTTCAATAATTTCTATTTATAATTTATCAATTTTTTCTTATTTAATTAAAAATTAAAAAAAACAAAACATTTATTTTAAACTGTACCAAAACCTAAAATTTCTTAAATCGGTAATTTTTGTATAATCCTCTAAATAAAATATATAATTAAAGTAGCCTAAATAAGTTGAAGAGTATATAGTCTAAATCAGTGGTTCCCAATTACTTTTTCCTGCGTACCACTTCAAGAAAGAGCTCAAACTCGCGTACCCCTTATAGAATAAATTCATATTAATACAAACTAATATTATAAATTCGAAGGTAATTCTGTCTGTCTGTCATCTTTTCACGTCTAAACCGCCGAACAGGTTTTAATAAAATATGAGACGGAGATAGCTTACATGTTGGAAATGGACATAGGCTACATTTTACTGCGAGAAAATATCTTACTCCCACGAGAAAATTCGATATAATGCGGACGAAGCCGTGGGTAGACAGCTAGTGATAAATAAAATAAGTTTTTTTTACATTTATTACCTTTAAAATACAATTCTAATAATAATGAAAATAACATAAGGTTATTTAATTTTAATGTGACAAATGTGCACGATTTTCTTTGCACAACTTTGTAAAATCTGGTTGCTTTTTGGTCAGCTTCAGTCTCGAGTCATCTTCGAGTTGAAGTCGGTGACGATGTTTAGTTTTCATGTTTGTCATGGCCGAAAATCCGCTCTCGCAGAGGTATGTTGTGCAAAATGGTAGTAAATATTTTATTGCCGCTTCGCTGACATGATAATAATGATAATTGTACAATTAACACAAATTGTGTTAATTGTACAATTTTTGTTTCTTGCGTAAGAATTTCATTTAGGTATCGTCACAAATGCATTTTTTAAATGAAATTTCGAGAATATTTTTAGTTATAAATAAACGAATTTGCGCATTCGACATCGTGTTGTAAATTTCCGAATTTTTGATGGTCCACCAATTACACAGGTCTGCAAGTAAAAAACTGCATAGGATTTTTATACATTTTCTTACAGATTTCAACTTGGTAAAAACGAAAAAAATACCAAAAAAATTCCATCTCGTCAATTTTTTTTGTTACACTCAAGTTTTTGTTTGTATTTAGCTTAAAATTCCTAGTTAACTTAAAATTTACTATTTTTTTTTTTATTTAAAAAATGGCCTTAAAACGAAGACTTCTCACATTAATTCTATCAATTATAGCTGGACTTGGTAATAAATAAATAAAAATGTTAATGGTTGAAGAGAGTAGTGGTAGGGGGAGGTGGGTTAAGTAGTTTTAGCGTTAGGAGGAAGGTCGCATGATCGTATAGAAACAGGTTAAAAGTTGATAGTGAGTAATATTATTGGTGAGGTTGAGCATGTTTCGACATGTTATCTGGGATACTAGGAATAAATATAAACAACCTGCTGTTGGATTAGATCGTGTTTCAACAAGCTAAATAAGTTCAGTATCTCGCTGGCCATCTAATGCCACACTCAGTTTATATCCAGCATTCGAACGCTACTGTGCTTGTATTTTTATTTCTGGAATATGGCTCGCAGAGGTTGTGTAATTTCTCCCGACAGCTTCTGTTATGTTTGTGGTGAATACACAGTGAAAAGTCAACAAAGAAACATAAGTGAGTTTGTGAAGAAAGTTTAATTTGCATATTTCAAATTGAAACTTGGAGATCAAGACAAAGCAGATTTTTGGAAACAATGGGAGAAAAGGAAAAAGAAGCATGGGACTCTTTCAAGAATGTAGTGCATAAGTTTTTGGGGAATACTAAGGACCCTGACTACAAAACCATTGTACAACGCATGCTGGCAACTTATGAAGCTCAAGGATGCAAGATGAGCTTAAAAGTTCATTTCTAGCACCCCCATATTTGACTATTTTCCCGAAAACTTTGGAGCCTACAATGAAGAACATTGTGAAAGATTTCACCAGGATGTCCGTGATATCGAGAGATGTTACCAAGGAAAATGATATGTCAATACGTTAGCTGACTACTGTTGGATGCTCATTCGAGAAACCAGAGAAGGAAACTGGAAATGAGTTTGGAGGAGCATCAAAGAGAAGAAGAAAAGGTTTCATAAGAAAAAAGAGTAGACCTAAAATTGTGTATAAATATCAGAAACAATTTGTTGATTAGTTGTAAGAAAATATTTATTACAATGAACTAAATATATTATAAGAGTTTTTATCAAAAATTTGTTTTTATTTTGCAAAAAACCTTTACGTGATGGGATGTAACGGAAGTTATTTTTAGTATCTGTGATCTTTAAAACATATAATTCAGCAAAAATATTCCATGCAGCTGGAAAAATTTTTTTTGCAGATCTGTGTTATTTTTTTGATTGCTTCATCTCATGCATTTGAATATTAAATCGACCGATTTTAGATTGCCGCGCGTACCCCTTCACGCAATTTCGTGTACCCCCAGGGGTACGCGTACCACTAATTGGGAACCACTGGTCTAAATGATTAAAGCTTTTCATTTTTTAAACTCTTTTTGCCCTGTAGGTGGAAAGGGAGCCCAGAGAAAGGTTCCAGAGTCTTTTTCCATGATCACAGGTTTGGGCAATGTCTGTGCCAAGGACAGCTGGATGGTTAAGATGGAATCAACATATCCAGGTTAACCCATCCACAAAATTTCTGAGCTTATCCAGACTCAAATCCAGTTTTTCTGGTAGCAAATTAATGCCTTTACTGTACTAATCTCATGCTATCTACCCAAAAATTAATAAAAAATTACTATTAACTTTCTGAAATCTTGCATTCAATTGGTTTGAAGATGGAACCTATAGTTCCAAAAAACATTTAACCAAACAAAAAAATTTTTCTGAACTCCTTGATATAATTTACTAGTNACCCTGTGGTGCCAATTCGGCGGGGCAGGGAAGAGATCCCATCTGGGAAACGTTCCTTAAGAGACTTAGCTCCTCCCATTTCCTCCCACACATTGTTAACCTCCATTCCATCATTTAGGTTTATGGTTTTGCTTTTATCGGTTTTTTGAAGTGCTCTTTGAAATTGTTAATAAACACAGTGAGTTTTAATTACCAATTAATATTACTTGGCGTGAATAGCATACTAGCCTATATTAAGAAATGGAAACTGCGAAAAACCTCTTCTACAGCATGCTGAAACTGAAGAAACAGTGGCAGAAACTACATGCCCAACTATGGTTTCTTTTAAAGTGCAGAACACATAATATTGTACCTAAGTGCATTTCACTTAAGTATCGAACATTTCCTCCATGTCTACGAAGGACTCTTCCAAGTGTGGAAAAAACGATTTTAGCCATAACAATGCCGAATGAAAAGAAAGGATCATCATTAAAAAGGAAATTTATAACCTTTCAAACAAAGAAATTTTGGATTGAATTAAAAATCAAGAGCGGATAGCTGATATTAGTAGGCATTTTAATTTAAATGAGTTGACTATTCAGTCAATTAAGCAATCGGGAGAAAAGATTAGGAATTTGATCGCATCTGGATCATCTATTCTTGCAAAAAATGTTGCTTGTCTGAGAGCACCTATAATGAAAAAAAATGGAACAAATGCTAATATTATAGGTAGAAAATATGAACAAGAAATGGTTGCCTTTAAATAAAACTGCACTTAAACACAAAGCCTTAAAAATATTTGATTATTTAAAACAAATGGGACAGTCATCAGCTGATGAAACCAGTGTTAAATTCATGGCTAGCAATGGATGGTTTGAAAAATTCAAAAAACGCCATTCAAACACCAATTTTTTCTCTTTTTAGAACCAAATCCCAGTTTTTGTTAAGTTGGTGTCTCCTATAACGTGATTTCCCACAATGCGGTATTTTCAAGGAACGTATCTACCACGTTGTAGGAGGCCTACCTGTATTTTCAAATTACAGTAGAGTCCGCTAGTCCGAACTAATTGGGACCGAGCCCTGTTCAGATTAGCCAAATAATTGAAATAATGCAGATGCAAGCAGTAAAACAGGTCTGGTTAATAATGATCCAACACCATCAATAATGTCAGTGCCCCATTCTTTATTTCATCTGACTTGTACTCAATACAGGATGCAAACAGTTAATAAAAACAAGTTTTGTAATTTTGAAATGGTAACCTGCCTTCAGTGTTTACCTTAAAATTATTTTAACTGGAAAAAATGTTGTTTTTAATATACAGTCCGGAATTCCAATCACTTGACTGATGCTACTGTATGAGTTAGCATTCTTAATTATGGATGTTGAATGTACTCTTTGCACTACATTATTTTAGTTTAGTTTAATCTTCTTCTACAATGGCCACAAAACGGAAACACACAACGTGTACGATGAAAGATAAGCTAGACATTTTGAAAAGGCTGGACAAAGGTAAAAGTGTAACAAAATTGGCATTAGAGTTTGGAGTGGGAAAGCCCACAATAACTGACTGGAAAAAGCTGCACAGCGATCATGCAGTTTTGTGCCTCTACTTCAGAAAAATCAGTTGAAAATCGACAAATAGCAAGACCCTATGTAAATAAGGCTTCATCAAGCTTGTCAAACGAACATTTGACAAGCTTGATGAAGCTTTATTCACATGATTCTCTTAGGAAAGAGAAAGGGAAACACCCCTAAATGGACCTCTTGTTAGAGAGAAAATTTCTCTCAGCTGACTGAAACATGTTCGGATTAAGCAGACGTTCGAATTAGCAGGCTCTGCTGTATTGGCTTTTTTATATCTTCATAAGTCATTTTTCTTTCATTTCATTTTTAAAATTTCATTACCAAAGTGATCCAATTTTAATAATTGATTCAATACCAAATAACAATTGAATCAATTATTAGAATTAAAAAATAATTATTTGTATTATGTAATTTATAACTAATATAATCAAAATAAAAATTTAAAGTCAGTTAATTACTCTTTTCAAAAGTCTTAATAAATATAATTTTATTATTAATCAAGGATCTCCCACACCGGGTCATATACAACAAATATATGTATTCTTCAACCAATATCCGGCATGAATTATATGTAATATTAGTTTGGAATTTTCATGCCGGATATTGGTTGAAGAATACATATATTTGTTATTATTAATATTTTAAATATTACATAATTGAAATCAATTTCTATATCCTATATGTTTAAAAATATTAGTATCTTTTCAATAATTTCTATTTATAATTTATCAATTTTTTCTTATTTAATTAAAAATTAAAAAAAACAAAACATTTATTTTAAACTGTACCAAAACCTAAAATTTCTTAAATCGGTAATTTTTGTATAATCCTCTAAATAAAATATATAATTAAAGTAGCCTAAATAAGTTGAAGAGTATATAGTCTAAATCAGTGGTTCCCAATTACTTTTTCCTGCGTACCACTTCAAGAAAGAGCTCAAACTCGCGTACCCCTTATAGAATAAATTCATATTAATACAAACTAATATTATAAATTCGAAGGTAATTCTGTCTGTCTGTCATCTTTTCACGTCTAAACCGCCGAACAGGTTTTAATAAAATATGAGACGGAGATAGCTTACATGTTGGAAATGGACATAGGCTACATTTTACTGCGAGAAAATATCTTACTCCCACGAGAAAATTCGATATAATGCGGACGAAGCCGTGGGTAGACAGCTAGTGATAAATAAAATAAGTTTTTTTTACATTTATTACCTTTAAAATACAATTCTAATAATAATGAAAATAACATAAGGTTATTTAATTTTAATGTGACAAATGTGCACGATTTTCTTTGCGCAACTTTGTAAAATCTGGTTGCTTTTTGATCAGCTTCAATCTCGAGTCATCTTCGAGTCGAAGTCAGTGACAATTCATGTTTGTCACGGCCGAAAATCCGCTCTCGCAGAAATATGTTGTGCAAAATGGTAGTAAATATTTTATTGCCGCTTCGCTGACACGATAATAATGATAATTGTACAATTAACACAAATTGTGTTAATTGTACAATTTTTGTTTCTTGCATAAGAATTTCATTTAGGTATTATCACAAATGCATTTTTTTGATGAAATTTAGAGAATATTTTTAGTTATAAATAAATGAATTTGTGCATTCGACATCATATTGTAAATTTCCGAATTTTTTATGTTAAAAATCCTATGCAATTTTTTACTTGCAGACCTGTGTCATTACACAGGTCTGCAAGTAAAAAACTGCATAGGATTTTATACATTTTCAACTTGGTAAAAACGAAAAAAATACCAAAAAAATTCCATCTCGTCAATTTTTTTGTTACACTCAAGTTTTTGTTTGTATTTAGCGTAAAATTCCTAGTTCACTTAAAATTTACTATTCTTTTTTTATTTAAAAAATAGCCTTAAAACGAAGACTTCTCACATTAATTCTATCAATTATAGCTGGACTTGGTAATAAATAAATAAAAATGTTAATGGTTGAAGAGAGTAGTGGTAGGGGGAGGTGGGTTAAGTACTTTTAGCGTTAGAAGGAAGGTCGCATGATCGTATAGAAATAGGTTAAAAGTTGATAGCGAGTAATATTATTGATGAGGTTGAGCGTGTTTTGACATGTTATCCGAAATACTAGGAATAAATATAAACAACCCGCTGTTGGATTAGATCATGTTTCAACAAGCTAAATAAGTTCAGTATCTCGCTGACCATCTAATGCCACACTCAGTTTATATCCAGCATTCGAACGCTACTGCGCTTGTATTTTTATTTCTGGAATATGGCTCGCAGAGGTTGTGTAATTTCTCCAGACAGCTTCTGTTATGTTTGTGGTGAATACGCAGTGAAAAGTCATCAAAGAAACATAAGTGAGTTTGTGAAGAAAGTTTAATTTGCGTATTTCAAATTGAAACTTGGAGATCGAGACAAAGCAGATTTCTGGAAACAATAGGAGAAAAGGAAAAAGAAGCATGGGACTCTTTCAAGAATGTAGTGCTTAAGTTTTTGGGGAATACTAAGGACCCTGACTACAAAACCATTGTACAACACATGATGGCAGCAGCGCATGAAGCTCAAGGATGCGAGATGAGCTTAAAAGTTCATTTCTTACACTCCCATATTGACTATTTTCCCGAAAACTTTGGAGCCTACAATGAAGAACATTGTGAAAGATTTCACCAGGATGTCCGTGATATCGAGAGACGTTACCAAGGACAATGCGATGTCAATATGTTAGCCGACTACTGTTGGATGCTCAATCGAGTAACCAGAGAAGGAAATTGGAAACGAGTTTGGAGGAGCATCAAAAAGAAGAAGAAAAGGTTTCATAAGAAAAAAGAGTAGACCTAAAATTGTGTATAAATATCAGAAACAATTTGTTGATTAGTTGTAAGAAAATATTTATTACAATGAACTAAATATATTATAAGAGTTTTTATCAAAAATTTGTTTTTATTTTGCAAAAAACCTTTACGTGATGGGATGTAACGGAAGTTATTTTTAGTATCTGTGATCTTTAAAACATATAATTCAGCAAAAATATTCCATGCAGCTGGAAAAATTTTTTTTGCAGATCTGTGTTATTTTTTTGATTGCTTCATCTCATGCATTTGAATATTAAATCGACCGATTTTAGATTGCCGCGCGTACCCCTTCACGCAATTTCGTGTACCCCCAGGGGTACGCGTACCACTAATTGGGAACCACTGGTCTAAATGATTAAAGCTTTTCATTTTTTAAACTCTTTTTGCCCTGTAGGTGGAAAGGGAGCCCAGAGAAAGGTTCCAGAGTCTTTTTCCATGATCACAGGTTTGGGCAATGTCTGTGCCAAGGACAGCTGGATGGTTAAGATGGAATCAACATATCCAGGTTAACCCATCCACAAAATTTCTGAGCTTATCCAGACTCAAATCCAGTTTTTCTGGTAGCAAATTAATGCCTTTACTGTACTAATCTCATGCTATCTACCCAAAAATTAATAAAAAATTACTATTAACTTTCTGAAATCTTGCATTCAATTGGTTTGAAGATGGAACCTATAGTTCCAAAAAACATTTAACCAAACAAAAAAATTTTTCTGAACTCCTTGATATAATTTACTAGTGAGATATTTAGTTTAAATTATTAATATAAAAGTTTCATAATTTATAAATAAATATTTATTAAACATTTAAATCATCTTAGAAATTATGTTCATATTTTAGTGTTTATTTCATTTATACTACACTGATTATTAAAACAGAATTTTAAACTATATTCTTGATGTAAGAATAAAAAATATTCTCTTTTCTAAAAAGTTTTGATTGATATAAATTTTATTTACTAGACACTATCATTTTTATAATTAATACATGATAATCAAAAATTTATGTTATAAAAATAATTGATATTTAATAATAAACTGCCATATTTTAGAATGAAAGATTTTATAAATCTTAATTTGAAGACTTTTTTTTAAATCATGTTTTCATAAAGTTTTATCTTTATTAAAATAAATAAATACATTAAATATAGCTTAATTATTTTCTGAGATCAGAATAAATTCTTTAAAACTAAATTTTCAGGTAATATTTTATTTTTATATGATATTGATATAGTATTAGTAATTTAAAATCAATATTGCATGCAAGATATCATTTTAAAGATGGTTTATTAGTTATTACATACAATCAGCTGATCAAAAACTAATTATTACATTTTTAATGATGCAAGAAGTTGTACCTCATATTTCATTATAGTTATATACTTGAAAAATAAGAGATCAAGGAAATTTAAATTTGAATTTAAAATAATATTCTATTAACAATTTATTATATGTTAAGGTTACAAATTATTATTAATTAAAATATTTTAAAACTGAATTTATCATATTTACTAATTAGGAAATACAATTATCAGCATATTGATCATTTTAAATAAAAATTCTAATTAATTTCAATAAGTTAAATTTTGAATTTGTTAATCATAGTCATACTATGATGTTGTCATGTAAAATTTTCTCCACTCAAGGGAAACTTTAGCATTATTTAAGCATACAGATACTTACCAATGATATCAAAAGCAATGTCTTTGCGTATCTATGACTTTTGTGTATGCGTAATCATGTTCAGACAGAACTATACATAAAATATTAATGTCTATAACTTCAATGTTTTGAAAATGCTTTCCTTCAGTTTAATCATAGTTCTGGAGTTAGTCTCATACCCTTACCCTTTTAAACAACCCCTAAAATTTCTTTATATTTGTTTTATCATATGTATATTATATTACATACTGTATATATAACTAGCTGTTACCTGTGACTTCGCACATATGGATTTTGCAAGCAAACTCCATTTATATTCAGTATTTCAACGACCATAGTAATTGTTATATAACACCTACGCTGAGAATTAAACGAACTATTCTCAATTTGATCAGTTTTCTGGAACATTTACAATCGTTCTATAATCGAACCAATATGCAATAACAAATTCAAATTTAAAACAGTTTGAACATTTGGTTAAAAAATCGAAATATATAAAAATATTTATAACAATGTCTGAAATGCTATCAATTTAATACACCTAAGTACTCAATGAAGACTAAA
Organism: Centruroides sculpturatus; assembly: GCF_000671375.1. Taxonomy (NCBI): domain Eukaryota; kingdom Metazoa; phylum Arthropoda; class Arachnida; order Scorpiones; family Buthidae; genus Centruroides; species Centruroides sculpturatus. Next base: position 150,023 of record NW_019385625.1, on the reverse strand, counting down.
TGTAGTTGAAAACAAAAAAATTGCATCTAAAATAGTACAATAGAAGCCATTCTTCAGGTTAAGCCTTAATCCTCTCCCACTCCCCATGGGAGGAATTTCGAAAAATCCCTTATTAGTGTGCTTTTCATGATATACACTAACTGTGTATTAAATTTCACCTCTTTAGGTTCAGCAGTTTGCTCTGGGCGATGATGAATCAGTCAGTCAGTCAGTCAGGACAACTAATTTTATATATTTAGATAATATTTGTTTTATTCTTTATAAATGTTTTATCATTGCAGTTGGACTAATTTTAAATGATTAATTTTTTTTAAATAAAAAGTTCACAATTCTGATCTTAAGTGATTAGGAATAATTAATAAGTTAAAAATTAAATTTACTGAAGAGTACTAGCACTGAGTCTCACTATTTTATTTTGATGAAATTCTCTATTCTTGAATTCTATGAAAATAGAAAACATTAATGCATTTAGAAGTGATCTGTCACTAGATATAACTTATGTATTTATTCACATAGAATAAATTTAAAAACCTCACTTTGAAAATTTTTATTTTAATATTTGGTTAAAATTATAATATATAAAAATATGTAAAAATTCGATACACAATTTTTAAAATCCTATTTCAATTAAAAAGTCCACAATATTTTTAGATAAATTTCAACAACACAATTTATATTAGCAAGCAGTAATTATATGTATAGAAATATTAATAAATCTACATAAAAATAAATTTAAAAATTGTGTTTAAAACACTGAAATGAAAAATATATATATTCATTTAAAACATCTTTTAGGAAGTATTATGTTTATACAGTCCAATCATAAAATCCCTCAGCAGCGAGCAGGGAAACAGGAGGAGCTTCCAGTAATGAAGTAATAATGCCATAACAGACTGTGCATTAAAAGAATTAATGTTATGACATAACTACTTAGCCAAGCCACATGGGTGTGGCCAACTGCGGGGGGACTTTGTGATCACACTATATATTAATTTTAATAGTAGTTTACATAATTTAAAATCATTCAAATTTCTAAATACAAATGTTCAATCACTATAAATAATTAGCATTAGAAAATATTATAATGTGAATCATTAGTACTATTTCTCTGATATTCTTAACCTTTACAAAGAAAATTTTTATGTTAATACAAGTTGATATCTAAATTATTTCTTAACCACCAAATTTGATATAAAAAATTTTTTGTATATATATGAGATGATCAATAAATAGCCAGTCAATGAGTGCAACAACACTTCAAATGTAATTTATAAAGTGATGCAACATGGCAAGAATTGAGAGGTATAGATAAGGTAAACAGCAGCACTAGTAGTAGCAAGTGATTAGTAGTGCTTGTAATCTTATAGTAGAATACAAACATCTAAAATAGATCAATGTACCATAATACAGTTCCTAACCGTAGAAGGGGCTGAACTTCTGGAAATTAATTGATGACAAACATAAATGGACAAAACAAATACTAAGCCTAGCCCAAATGAAGGCCAAGCAACTTCCATGTCTTTAGTGAGCTGAAGAAAGCTCTGAAAGGCAGACGATTTCACTCCATCAGAGTGCTATTTGCACTTGGCTTTGTGGCTGACCCATATTTTTTGAATACAAAATCATGAGGCTCATAGGATAATGGGATAAATGCCTCAACAGCCAAGGTAATTATGTATAAAATAAAATGTACTCATTATGTTTTATTGCCATTGAGTGGTTATTTCTCGAAAACCCCCTATAAATATAAATTATTTTTTTCATGTTTAATATGAAAATGAAAGATAACTACTTGAAAAATGACCGCCATTTATCAAAAGATATAAATAATAATAAAATTATGTCAGAGAGCTTATAAATTACATCACAGAAAACAGTAAAAATAATAAATTCAAATCACAATACATGTTATTTTTAAATGTAATTAGATTAAAATTTATTTGAATATAGCAAATTATAAATTACATTTAACTGTACAATCCACATCTTAGAGGGTTTTCATTTGATCTATAAGTGTATGTCCAGTCTCTATTATAATTCATATACAAAAATATATGTTTTCTCATTCTTACTTCTCATTATAAGATCATACTATAAATTACAAAATAAAAAAGAACTACATTGACATAAGATTTATTATAAATCACCTTGAATGTTAATAAAATAGAGATGAAAATTGATAATTTATTGTTGATAAAACTATCAATGTCAACTTCTATACTAAATCTTATAAAATTAAATATATTTTAACTCTATTTTTTTAAATATAATACTTTAATAATGGAAAGTTTTTTCTTTGCATTTCTTTGATTTTGGGATATAAAACATCAAAGTTTTATAAATTTAAGAGTTGAAAGAATAGCTTTAAAAAAGTTTGCATATTACATGATAAAGTTTTAATTGAATTTATATAAAAACAGCTGTAAATTATAATAAGAAAACGATCTTTTCTTCTATAACAAGTATTTTATAATATTTGAAATTAAGATAAAATATAAGCAATCAAAACAAACTACATTTCCTACATTAAATAATCTATCAGCATAGTAATACATTACAAAAACACTGTTATTTCAAGAAAGAACTTTAACACAAAATAAATGTTGGATGAATGTTATTTATTATACATAAATTATGCAAAGTATGACAATTATTTAAAAATTTTATTTTTAGCAACTTAAAATGCAACAAAAGGTATTTACTTGTTTACAAAACTTTAAAAAGTTTTGTAAACAAATATTTCACATAACATTACCATGATAACAAAAGACTGCTTCTTTTGAATGTATAGATCCAGTTTTTGATTGCATTCTAAAAATAAATTTGTAGGATCCGAAACATTTCAAACTTTTACATAATTTCGCTCGAATGAAGCTGCCTTATAAAATTTATCAATTATTACAGCGTATACTTATGTTACTATTTAATAAGAGTTTCGATTTGATTTTGAATTTTCTCAACTGATATAAATTTACAATAAAGGATGCATTACAATCATTTTCACATACAAACATTGAAATATTATCTAATGTTAACAAGATAAATATTGTTTAACATGTTTACAAAAAAGTTTTTGTGTAACTTACAAAGAAAGTATTTACCTCGATTAATTATATAATAATTAAATAGATTTTAATGATTTTTTTGCTTACAAAACAATAATTTTCCATATTTAGCAGTATGATTTTTTCAACAAGTTTAACTATTGTTTTGTCTTCTTTACATTGAATTAAACTTTAAAAAACTGATTCATTCAATTGAGCATTATAAACGTTTGTTTTCAGTAAAAAATGATAATTTTTTATGTAATAATATAAAATTATTCTCCATATTTTTTCACTTTAATTAATTATATATATATATACATATATATGGCTTGGAAATTAATTATTATTTTTATTATAAATTTTTAAAATGTTATTGTTAAAGAGTAGATTTTTGTAAATTTGATCATTTATTTCTGATTTAATTTTATTTAAATGGAGACAAACAACAAGATTTTAAGTTCAAACAGGTGATGAAGCGACTTCAAATAAATCATCAAAAATCGTCATTAAAACTGTTTATTATATAAATTAAATATATTAGAATATATTCGAAGATTAATTTCAATACTTACGATGTAATCTTACATTTCAAGACGGAATAAAATGATCGAAATTAGTTTTATGGAAATTATCACTGCAATAAGACTCAGATGGTTGCTAGGATCCGACATCAAAACAATCAAGAAACTAAAAAGCGCCATCTAACTATTTTTCGGTATTTAGTTGGTTTTTGTTTGTTTTTTTTTTTTTTTTAATAATATTACTTAATGATTTTAAAATTTATACTAAAATTAAATAATTTTTAATTATTAAAATACATTTTATTTTATGTGAAAATATCAAACTAATGAAGAATGATGAATAACTAGTTTTCCTGCCGCTCTGGGAACTAAGTTAATAAAATCCTGATTAGATTAAGTCAAGAAGTTTCCATAAATTGTCTGTATCAGATAGATATTTTGTCTCATTTCTTGCTACATTGCCAAATCCCAATGCAAATCAAGTCCTCTAATGCCGTGGTTCTCAATACGTGGCAACGGAACACGAGTGTTCCGTGAAGCCACTTCAAGTGTTCCCTGATAAAATCAAATATACAATTAAAACTTCTTGCAAAAGAAAAATCAATACAATGTAAAATCATTTTTGTATGGAAATGTAATCAGCAAATGCCAATGACGTCATATACTAGACCGAGTGCGCTCTTAATTTCAAAAAGGTTCGCCACCCCTGCACTAAAGCTGATGTATTTTAAGTGTTCCGCGGAAAAAATGCCCGAAGCTGTTATCCTGTCTGGTCTCATAAATGCTACGATCTGGAGACCGAGCAGATAACTTAATGGAGACATCCACGGGAAACCCTAGCTGTGGACAGCCCAGCATTATTTTTCTGGGAAATGTCTGTTTGAAGTCCTATCATAAAAGATAACACAGAGCAGAGTATCCTAAACGTATTGCTCTGCTGTCGATGTCACTCGCAACACTACTATTAATAACCAACTATCATATGAATTGATTCATCATTCAAAACTTCATTGGTTATCATAAAGTACACGTTTATCTGTTGTCAATTACACAAAGATTTTAATAATGAAATAATGGATTATAAAAACATAAGCAATTTAAATAATGTCTCTATTGGATGGCATAAAAATTCCTTTGACTTTATATCTGTTAATGCACTTCTGACAGTGTGAAAGAGGTCTTCGTTGATCATAGTACGCATGGTTATTAGATAAACTGGTTAGGGACAGAACAGAATTTTCTGCCTAGAGCTATTTTTGCGCTGCTGCGGTTAGGATTCAGACTAAAAGTGGGTCGAATATATACAAAACTCATATAAAACTGATATGTAACTCGACTTCTAAATATAAATTAAGACCTTTCTGAATATAATTAAATTCAAAAAAGGGAACTATTGAATCTCTTTTTCAAAACTGCAGGGCTACGCTTCCGAATAAATGACAAAAAATTATATTTAATATGATCTAAAATTGCCCGATTAATTTTTATTTTTTAAATAATAAATTATTTAAAAGCGTTAAAATTATTTATCTATCTTTTAAAGTCTTCATTACTTTAAAAATGCACCTATTTTATCTTTCCCAGATAATATTGTGTTTTAATTTTCTAGTATTAAAAAAAGTTGATTAATGATTTTCTAAATAAAAATTGAGAATCTTTTGCAAAATATATTTTATCGGTAAATTCGATTAAAATATCTTAAATTCTTACTAAAGTAACTTAAATTAATTGATATTAATTATTATTATTAAAGTATTATTAATTAATCGATAAAAATAAAATTTTCATTTAAAACAGTTTACAATGTAACTCAAAGCTTTCATAAATTAATTTATAAGTTTTTAAAAAAATTCTATAGTCTTTTTTAATTTTCAAGTTTCTTGTAAAGATATTTAAATATTCACTATAACTTAAGTTGAATTTGTACAATAACAAAAACATTCTACACAACTATTATTATTTTGCAATGCATTAAAAACATTACAAAAAGTTTATCACTCCATTGGCATATTCTATAACATCAAAATTCCATAAGTGAGTCATCGTTTTCCATTGTTGGAATCTATATTGATGGCGTAGAAACTGAAAGAGAGAAAATAATCTTTAAAGAGAATAATATCTTTAACTGATAGAAATAGATAAGGAAGCAAAAGTTAGAAATGACTTTTTAAAAATAAAACAGTTCATGTCATCAATTAAAGTTAAATAAATATAGCATATTTTTTTATTTTATTTCTCAAAAGACACTGTGGCCAGGTTGGCCTTTTACAAGCATCTTACAGTAAATCAACAAAACCAATGAACTTTATATACTTCAATATTCAGTTTATTAGCAATATTTACATAAGTTATCAAAAATTTTATTACGGTTACGAATTTAATGTAAGCGTAACAACTTTATTGCCGATTTCTCTACTTTTCTTGCCAAATATCTTGTTTCTCTATCTTGCTGTTGTACATTTTTACATCACTTATAGTCTGCAAATGATGTAAAAATGTACAGATTTTGCTGTTATAACAATTCTTTGCCTGACATTTTTACATCTCACTTGCTAGAAATCCACCGATTCTAAATTCACGTGCCTGTTTGTAAAAACCGACTAGTTCAGCCTCGTCTCTTTAAAAACATACGATCTAAAGCCAAATCGACAACCATGTGTTAAAAAACTCAAAAAAAATAAAACTGAAATAACTAAAAACGATACAATACCTCCTTTGGAAATACACACGTGTTAATGCAACTCTCGCCAATATAGTCTATCAAGGTCTGTAAACATAAGTTTAGGACACCAATGTTCCTTATGGAGCCGCCATATTGGGTCCTTAGTTCTAAGGTCACGGTATAGATTTCATGCTATGTATGTACAATTTATTGCACGTTCCTTCGAGTTCGATCCACGTAATTCGAATTCCTTTTATAATTTGAAATAGAGTATCTTTTCATTTAGAGGTTACTCTGACATACGAGGCGGATTTTTCAACCTACGATGGTCCATAAAACAAAGACAAGTGTAAATAATAAAATGAGTTTATTACCAAAAGTTAGGTACAAACATGGTTACTTTTCGACACAATCACCGTGAAGATTGAGCCATTACAAATGCCTCAATCTTCACGTGTCACATCTATGGACGAGCTTTTCCATCCCCTTGTCATAGAATGTTGCCACCAATGTATTGAGATGGGCCCTAACGTTATTTTGAAGATCGTCATTAGTCTCGAATCTCTGCCCTTCTAGCCACTGTTCCTGTTCAGGAAAGAGGTGGAAGTCGCTCGGTGCTAAATCGGGACTATACGCTGGGTGTTTAAAGGCGGTGAAGACTTCCACCATTCAGACTTCCATTTAGCTTAAAACTTTTTAATGTGTAAAGACTTCCACCTCTTTCCTGAACTGGAAACGTGGCTAGCAGGGCAGAGGTTTGAGACTAATGACGATCTTCAAAACAACGTTATTAAGGCCAACTCAATACACTGGCGGCAACATTCTATGACAAGAAAGTGGAGAAGCTCGTCCACAAATATGATAAATGGTAATCCTCAATCTTCACGGTAATTATGTCGAAAACTAACCTTGTATGTACCTAACTTATGGTAATAAATTCATTTTGTTATTTACACTGTCTTTGTTTTAGGAACCATCGGAGGTTGAAAAAACCCGCCTACGTATAATTAATTAAACGCTTTAACTGAATAGGTTTCAAAATAAAAAGCTATGTCAATGGTTCGTATGATACAGTACAAGAATAAATTTATTTAGTTTTGAAATACAAAATTAGGAAGAAATTTGCAGATACTTGTTAAAATAAAAATATATTTAATTTTTATATTTACATGCATTTCACAAACTGAAAACAGGAGCTCAGAGTAAACATTTTTATAAATTAAGATTAGATCAAGAGAAAAGAAAACCATTCTCACAAACTCTATATATCAAAAGTGTTTGCGAGAGATAAGAAGTTTTCTACATGAGGAAAGTTTTTTTCTTTTTAACTTTTTTCGCCCTGTGGGCACTAAGAGGGCCTCTTTTAGCAAGCCCATTATGGATTCGACCAGGTCCACAATGGGACGGCCGGATGGTGAGGGACGGGGCCCGACATATCCGGACTGACCACCTCCGAAAAATTCCTGAAGATTAAATGAGGGAAGTTATGCATATAGACTAAATATAATTATTTTTATAGAGAATTAAATAAGTATATTTATAAAAATTTATTAAACAGCAGACAATACCAACAAATAGAAATATCAAATTCAACTTTATTTATTATTTATTTTAGAATAAAATGATTATTAGGCAACATAATTATTCACTAGAATATACAATTTGTACTGTTACATTACTCTCAATTATTATGAAATACTGTATTAATTTAAATGACTGAAAGTTTTGATTTCAATTACTGTACAGTATTTTATTTTAAATTTTAAAGCGTGTTTTCAGTCCACAAACAATGTATTATAACATTTATTCTGTTTAATAAATCTGTCATTCTAATGTTTTTGTTATTCTGTTTAATAAATTACATAATGTTGTTATACAACAACCTGTGAGAAAGCTAAAACTTTACCTCAAACAGTATATAAACTAGTACTAACCTGAGAACCATATTTTAACGTTGTAATTTAAACAGGGTTAATTAAAACCAGTTTAATGATGCATACTGCAAACCTTTTAGAATAAGTGTTAAATAGTAGTGTTCTACGATTAATAGTAGTTAATAGGAAATATAGCACTACTATTAAATATTAATAGTGGTATTGTATCTCGCAAAATCGGTTACTAAATAAAAATCGAAATATTGCGTTGAGTAATATTTACAGATTACCTACGCTTTTTATTTTACTTCACAAGTAACTCTCAGTTGGACTTTTTAAAAAAGTTTTTCTTTTCTTTAGACAATATATTAATATTTACTTTTATGTTACTTATTTTAATTTAAAAAATTCTGCATAAAATAAATCTGAAAATGTTTTTACGTTAGTTTTGTGTTTTTTTCCTTTTAGTCTTCCCGCCCTGTAAGCAATAAGAATGCTTTTTTCATATCCGTTGTAAGTTCGGCCAAGCTCACAATAAGGACGGCCGGATGGTGAGAGACAGAGCTTAACATATTTTCGACAGGCCTCTTGTGAAAAATCCTGGAGTTCTTTAACCCCTTAGTGTTTTTTTTTTATCTTTTTAACCTGTGGCACTAAGGCCCTGTACACACTAGGCGTTTTTCAACGCGCGTTAAACGCTCGTAAAACGCCGAGCTAACGCGCGTTAGCTCGGCGTTTGACGAGCGTTTAGCGGAGCGTGCGCACTGGCTCGGTTTGGAAATGGATGTGGAAGTGATTGCTTGTGTGTGGCTCCACTATCGTCGCTATAAAAGACGACGGCGGAGGCAAAGAGAATTTTGGGTGCACCCAATATTACGAGATAGACTGACGCATGAAATGTTTGCGACGTTGTATCCAAAACTAAGACAAAATAAATTCAAGTTTTTTAATTCTTTTAAAATATCTATAAAATCCTTTGACGATGGTTGGTCTCTTTTAGATTTCATCAATAAATAGATCAGTATCGAAATGATCGTTCTCCATTTCAGCACATATATCTCAAAGCGCTCGGCTGACGCCCGCAAAACGCGCGATCGCATGTACGGTAACATGGCAGCACATATATCTCAAAGCGCCCGTAAAGCGCTCGCAAAACGCGCGTTTTAACAAAAATCTATAAGCGCTCGCAAAACGCGCGTTTAACGCGCGCTTGGCTTTTGAGTGTGTACGGCTACATAGAACTCTTGGTTCTTATAAGCGCTCGCAAAACGCGCGTTTAAAAGCGCTCGCAAAACGCGCGTTGAAAAACGCCTAGTGTGTACGAGGTCTAAGAGGTTTTTAAGCAAGCTTATTATTATACCAGACTCATAGTGGGGCAAGCGGGAAGTGATGGACGGAGCTCGACATCTCGGACGGACCACTCCCTGAAAAGACTTGTCCGGATTCGAAACCGGACCACCCGGAGCGATAGGATGCAAACCTATACGACCTTAATCTCTCGATCGTCGGCCATTTATAGATTGGAAAGCAAGCCTTACATCAATTATTGAAAAATTTTACTTCATTAAAATTAATTACTCGCTTACTAAACATCTTTTTTGCTGCAGTATTCCGACGCCACAGCCGAAGCGAGGTCACCTTATCCCGTTCTAAGGGAATCAAATCCGGGCGAGCCACTTTTAGGCCTAACCGAACTCCCCACATTTATAATTTAAAAAACTTTCATAGTACCCACAGGGCGGAAAACGTCAAAAATGGAAAAAAAACAATAGTTCTTGAATACAAGCGCTACAAATTATTATGCATACAACATATATTATCACTTCTTAATCTTAATCACTATAAATTGGCTACTAAAATTTATTATTATTTTTTACTTATAAATATAATTTAATTGATTTAATTATATATTTGATTTCTAATAAGCGGAAATGACGGAAACATATTTAAAAATGATTAACTTCCGGCAATATAAATTTGAGAGTATAATTTCTAAATCAACCACTAGGTAGCGCTCAAAAGGCAGTAGTGCAGCTAATGTTACAGATGATTGTCTATCGCCATAGTAGTTTACGATGTTTTCTCCTTTATTCTTAGACCATTACATAGGTTTATGTAGAATCGGTCCGTCTACAGAATGATCGTGGTCGTAAATTATTTTTTAACACTACTTATTTATTAATTATAAGTTAATTTAGAATTGCACTTCAGTTATTATGGGCACTTTGTTTACACGTCAAAATGTTGGGATGGAAGAAGTGGATATGAATGCCACTAATGCATACAGATATCCATCTAGAACAGGTAATTATCCTATAAGTTTACGTATTATAAGGAATTTAATAAGCTTTACAATGACACCTTATTTAAAGGATTAATTTTATACAAGAATTAAGCAGGAGTTACTTTCAGATAACTTGTTTGTACTGTACATAAAACATTCAAAAAATCTTATGTATAAACAGAAGTAACTTCTGCCATTTTTTATGTACTCATATTACTAGTTATAGAGAGAGAAACAAATTTATATCTATAATTACATAAAATATGAACATTTCTTAATGTTTTTTGAGACATTTTACCTGGAAACAAAATTTGCAGTTTCAGCCATGTTTATCCTTAAGCTAACAATCAATAAGACATTTTTTTGTCTTGTTATGAAGATGAATACATTTGAATTTATGATTAACATATATACATTTTAAAAATTCAAAAGAAAATTTATTACAAATCTATCCATTTTCAATGTATTATTGGAATTTCTTTTACTTTATTAATAGATATTTACAACAATAACTGCTACCTTACAACATGTTAAATTAGTGTTAAAAACAAACCTATATGTCGGTAATTTTTATAACAAGTAAGAATGTTTTTGCCCTTGTTGAACAGGCATCATCATGCAAACAAATGCTGAGACAGATGGGGGATTGTTGAACACGTGCTGGGGGGGAGATGACCAATGGCATAAGACAAGAAAAAGGGGAGGGGGGAATAATGAGATTTATATTTTGTAGAAAGACTTCCACACTGTGGAAAAGGAGTCAACGTCAAGAAAGTTTATAGTTGTGTTATTGCAGATGGCCTTATATATTTCCACCTGATCCAGATGCTTTAGGAAGGGTTGCCTGGAAGAGTTGTGTAAGATGCGTGCTTTGCAGAATTTGACTTCCATGTCTGGGTTGGAGGCATAGATGGCCAATGCTGTGTTTGTCAATCCCTTCGTGATTGACAGCTGATTCTCTTTGAGGCACATCTGGAGTAGGTGGAGATATATAAGGCCATCCCGCAATAACACAGCTATAAACTTTCATGATATTGACTCCTTCCCCGCAGTGGGGAAGTCTTTTTACAAAATATAAATCTCACTATCCTCCTCCTCTCCATTCTCTTGTCTTACATTGTATGTCATCTCCCTTGCATACATGTTCGGCAGTCTCCCATTTGTCTCGACATTTGTTTGCCTGATGATGAAGTGAAAAATGTTTGCACTTGTTATAAAAATTGCTGATGTATAGATTTTTGTATAGATGTATAGATTATTTATTTTTTATAGATATTTACATGCAAAATATAATTCATGGAAGAACATTTTATTGTATATGATTTCTAAAGATAAATTGTAAAAATATACTGAATATTAAATGACATACAGTATTTTGACCTTTAAATATCAGTTTTCATTCCTAACTACTGTATTTTTAATGAATTTAAAATAGTGATTTATATTATTGTATATTTAAATACAGAATGTCTGTATTTATTGTTGTTGTAATTATTATATTATTTTGAAAACTATGAGATTTATAACAATCATGTATAATTTTAAAGAGGAATTCAGCTTTTCTTATAAATTATAAAAGTTTAATATACATGTTCTATTTATTGCCTTTATACATCAACCATTATTGTAATTATCAGCTGTGATTTTAGAACTGAGATTAATGTTCCTGTTTCTTGCAAATAAATGTATTGTTTTCTTAACAAGACAGAATGATATCAAACATCTGTAATTATTAAATAACTCCACTAAAATCTTTAAACTATACCAGCAAAAATAATTTAATTTAAATATGTTACAACAAGCGTTTTTGATCCCCTTAGGATCTGCATCAGGTTGCTATAATTAGAATGCTAAATGTTTGAATTTAAATATTTTCAAATTGTAGGAACCATAAATTTTGACATATACATGTTCTAATATTTACAGTTCCTACAATTTGGAAATATTTAAATTCAAACATTTAGCATTCTAATTATAACAACCTGACGCAGATCCTAAGGGAGTCGAAAACATTTGTCATAATGTATTTAAATTAAATTATTTTTGCTGGTATAGTTTAAAGATTTTAGAGGAGTTATTTAATAGTCTACTGAATTTTTCTAAGCTGGTAATAATCTGTAATTATTATGATAACATTTCTGAATGAGCAACAAGTCAACAAGTCTTTGTTCACTGCTTGCCACAATCTCCAGAAATTAGAAACCACAGTTTAATAATTTAAGATTCAGTGGCACTAGGAGTGAGAGTAACCTAACTCATTACTATCTGTGAAAATGCAAATCTGTATATATCAAGTCTCATGTAAAATAAGACTCAACTGTAATCAAAGCCAGATGATTGCTGGATTATATTGGGCTATATTACTACTACTAATAATAGTAGTAGTAATATAGTCTGTGATAATCTGGTAATCATTTGGCTTTAATATATAACTATCAGGTGTAAGATGTTTATATTTGTATATAAAACTTCAAATAATACTCTCCAATCATGTGACATCATTTCAGCAATTTTAAAGTGAATTTGGTCCCTTTCTTACTGTCCTTATAAATTTTGAGACTTTCCAAATATTTAAGTCATTTCATCACTGAAACTTGATTAGTAGGTGTGATCCATTGAAAAACATCTACATTACTGTCACAAGCAAAGGTTGCCAAAGCAGTTGTACAGTACATATGTACTTCCTAATGAATGTTCTCTGATTCTAGTGCCCAAAGTTCTATAAGTTGCATCCAATTTATTCTATGATCCACTGTTATCCTGTAAGGGGAGTTATATTTGAATTAACTCAAATTTAACTCTATATAATTGAATATTTAATTTTAACTCTATATAATGATTTCAATTAAAGTTATAATTGAAATCCTATAAAAATGATTAAGATATAAATCAGTATGTTATTAGTAAAAACTAATTATTTAAAGCATAATAATAAAATAAGAATTATAAGACAATTTTGACAAGTATTTAAATCCAAATATTTTAAATTTTTTACCAAATTTGTTTTTTATTCATTATGATGACATTTTACTTAAACTGGTAAGTTTTAGTTGATTTTGAAATTGGAAACTGTAATATAATATTTTAAATTACAAATAACACTTATATGATGAAAACAGTATGCTATTTATGTGCATTACATTCAAAATGATAATTCAAAAGTTAAAATTCAAATATCAAAATTTGACATACAGTGGTACCTCAGGTTACGAACGCCCCAGCATACGAAATTTTCAGGATACGACATGAAATTCGAACATATTTTTGCTCCACGATACGAACAAAAACTCACCATACGACGTTACATTAGTTCGCATTTTTCATTTGTTTTTCTTACTACAGTTATTTTTTTAAATGTATTACTTGGCTTTAATTTGAGTATGTTTTTCGCGTTGGAACGAATTATTTGGTTTTACATGTAATCGTATGGGAAAAGATGATCCACCTTACGACATTTTCATGATACGATCTGAGTTTCGGAACGGATTAATTTCGTATCTTGAGGTACCACTGTAATTCTAAACTGTTGACAAATTATAAAACACTGACAAACATTAATTAATTAATTAAAGCAATGCTTCTCAAAGTATGGTCAATGGACACTTGTGGTCTCAAACAAGTACTGTGGTCCATGGCTGATCTAGTCATTTTTCTAAAATGCACTTCTAGGTGTTTAGCCAGAGAAAAGAATATTTTTATATATCACTAACCTATAATGTTAGGATACCAAATAGACAGTTTTTTTGACATGCCCCTATGGTCATTTTTTACAGGAAAAGATAGTAGGTAGAACTTAAAGTAAGATCTTTCTGTGACTTGATTTGTCAATTGATTACATAATGTTGACAATCATTGCATAAGAACATAGTACAATATCTAGGATTATAACAAATATTTCAATATTTCAGTGTAACACATGTTAATGGATGATTTGAATTATCATTGCAAATAAATAATTTTTACTATCTTTTAATTTCATTGTTGAAAGCATTTATTTATGAATCCAATCATCTGCTACTTTCATAATATCAAATCTGATGATTATATTTTAAATTACTGATGAAAAATTACCTGTTTGTCATATATAAAGTAATTTTAAACTAGTCAGAAAGAATGAAATTTAAAATTTTCAAATGTTTAACTTTTAGATCTTCAAGTTTAAAACATGTAAAATGTATGTGCTCAATACTAATAATGATAATATATAAATGTTTTTTAAATAGATATCATTTATGTTACTTAGACTACAAATGAAGCTGTAATTTTATATAATTGATGAAATTTCATTATTCTTCTCTTTGGCCTTAGTTCCACTTGGCAGCGGGGTTGGCACACCTATATTTTATTTTGAATTGCCATTTGGCCCAATCATGGGCCTGGTCTGGATGTAGGCCCATGGCCTGTAGGTCGTGGTGTAGCATGTCCAGCCAATGCTGCCTTGGGCAGCCTTTCGGGTGAAACCCAGATACCTCCAAATGTAGGCCATGTGGATGATGGAGTCAGTGTCAGCACGGAGCGCATGGCCATAGAGGCACAGGTGACACTCATGTGCTTTTTCGCTGATCTCAGCAACTCCATACCAGGCTCTGATGTCAACATTGGATACTCGGTTGAGTCTGGTAATGCCACTCATCCAACGTAACGTCCTGGTCTCCATAGTAGCAAGTCGGTGGTCGACAACCTTTGTAGTTGGCCTGCATTTGGTGCCATAGAGCACGACAGGCTGGACAACGGTTCAATAAATCTTTGACTTGAGTCAATCCATTGATGGAATTTGATAATTTTTTGAAATTAACATTATAGTATATTTCCACTTTAAGCCTCCCACTTTTATGACTGTATAAAGTATGTATTATGAATGTATAAAATGCTGTATTTAAATGCCAGACCTGTTTTGTGGGCCTTCTCTGTATGATATGGAGTTAAACTATATTTTCACAAATGTAAATTCAGTTATTGATGTTAAACGTTTAGGAAATATGACATTTTTAAAGGTGTTTGATGTCTCATTCAGTTTTGTTTAATTCAGGGCTGTGGAGTCAGAGTCAGAGTCGTGGAGTTGTGATGTTTTAGCCAGAGTCGGAGTCATCAAAAAATCCACCAACTCCGACTCCTTTTTACTTACCAACTTGTTATGTATATGAAACGGAAAAGTATTAGAATCATGTCAAATTTGACCCACCAAGTTTTTTTTTTGAAAATCTACACATTTGGAGACCTCCCGAACCCCCTCAAAAAAAGTCAATAAAGGGGGGAAAATTTGCGCGCGTGTGTGTTGGTGTCTAATTTGTTTAATTTCTTTATTTTCTGTTCTGAGATATTAAACACTATTTCAGAACAGGTAAAGTTTAAGAAACGAAATGTGGCACTGTAGCTTGCGTATAAAGGGGCATTAATACTATTAAATTTTGGTTCTTAATTAAAGGTTGACAGGGTGAAGACATAAAAGTGGTAATGTGCCATATCTCTTAATGAATATTTTACTCGTTATTAGCGTTCAAAATTTAACAAAATAAAATAAAACTCATCTTTACTCTCAAAGTAAGCTTTTTTGCCATTTTATAATAGTACAGTAAAACCCGTTAAGATGTTCTCACTTAAGATGTTAGAATGTATATGGGGACATGATTTAGTTCAATCACTTTGACTTAAATAACTAACTACTGTGTTAAACCATCGGACTTGTATTCTGACCACTGACCACAGAAATTATTAGGCTTCAAACTGGGTGAACGAAATCATGCCCCCCCACACAGTCTAACATCCACACATATAGAAAAAACCTCAAATCTTTTGCATATCTCGAAATTTAAAGGTGTCCCGAGTCCAAAAATGTAAAAATTTGGGAGGGGTCATTTTTTGACCGAGCACTACACTTTTTCTCTGTTATATATAACAGCCGGAAAAGTAAAAATTATCGAATACATATTTATATATTACTTAGAGAAATCTTTTAGCTTTGGAATAAAAAGTTTCTACGTTCTATCTTTATTAGAACTCTANCTGTTATATATAACAGCCGGAAAAGTAAAAATTATCGAATACATATTTATATATTACTTAGAGAAATCTTTTAGCTTTGGAATAAAAAGTTTCTACGTTCTATCTTTATTAGAACTCTATTTATTGAATATTTTATTCTGAGGTCACGTGATGACATCAGAATTTTTGGGTCTCTTTCGGTAACAAGTCTACCCTGAGTCGGAGTCGGTAGATTTTTATGTGACTCCACAGCCCTGGTTTAATTTAAATGACTTTTCTTATAGTATTTTTCACATCTTTTCATCTTCCAGTTTTGTTGTTATAACAAAAACAGCATGTTGAGTTGTTTAACTTCTTGGTCAAAGAAATCAACCAGTTGTTGATATCATCATCTGTTAGTGGATAAATACAGAAATGATGATTTAATTTCAGCTGAACAAGTAGCATTTGGTTAGCTACTCAAAAACACCTTTACCACCACTTTACAAAAAGTTACATCTTTTTAGAAACTAGTTAAATCATAAAAGCATTTATGTGCTGTATTTATTTAGAAATGTTGATTAACATAGTTAACTTAATTTCAGAAGTATAAAATAAAATTTTATGTTACATGGTTATAATTCCCTGTAAAGATTTTAAAAAGAAATGAAATAGGCTTTAATAATGATTGTTTCAAGCTTTTCAATATTTTGAAAAAATTTTGCTTAATTAGTGAAGTTTAAGATAGTACATTCATGGAGAGAATATTTATAAAGTAACTTGTTGGATCATTATATTATTCATTTAATAACTCTTTAATTTGTTTAAATTCAGTGCATTTGTATCAAACTAGATAATTCTGCTGGTTTTATTCATTCAAGTAATATTTCTTTGCAGATGTAACCATGACTATGACTCCTCAGTATATTTGTTAGGACTGAAAATATATTTACTTTTAATTTCTATGTTTTACTTTTTTAACATGTATTTTTGTATTAATATGAAACAAATTTATCCATTAATGCATTTTTTTTATTAAAATAATTTTATATAAAATAAAATGATTATATCTCTATCAATGACATTGACAAAATGTCAAACAAAAAATTTTCCTGTTAGTCTAGTTCAGGGGTGGTAAACCTTTTTGAGCCTGTATGCCATATAGTAAGAATACTTAACATTAAAGATGTGTATACAAGCCAAAGTTTTAAACTTCAAATAATGATATTTAAATAAATTAAATGAATACATTTTAATTAGAATAAATGTAAAAAATTGATTGAAACAAGGATGATCAGGTGGTAAACCAAAAAGATGATTGAAAGACAGATGATATATCAAAATTGTGTATTTTACCTGTTAGATAATTTCTTCACGCATGCCACAGATTCGCCACCCTGGTCTAGTGGCTTTTGAATTTTAATCTGATTTTTATATTTGAAGGATGGAATTTTGTTTGAATTTTTCATGCTTTGACATATTTTACGAATCAAAATTTGTCTGTACTGAGCAAAATTAAGATAAATGATACATTCCAATTCAAATCTTAATGATATTTAAGTCATAACTAAGAGTTTGTTGTATTTTAAATCTTGTCAAATACAGATTAAGTTAATACAGTTAAAATTGCAAAAAGTTTTAATTGATTCCATAAAATATCAGTTATTTATGGGAAATTTTTTGAATGCATTGATATAATAACACTCAATTCTTCTGTTTTTTAGGTAACTTCATATTCTATTGACCAATTTTATTAGTAATAAACAGTTAAATAATAATATAGTGCTATAATAATATGTTGTGATATTATAGACTAATGAAGGATGGAAAACATCCTGTAAATAAAAACAATGTATAGAGATCTGGTTTAACTGGTAACACATCTGCACAATCAGCAATTGCAGATTCAAATCTAACTCTGAAGATAGCAGTCTATCTATCTATGTTTAGAAAAAATTATTTTATGCTAATTAATAATAGTTAGTCAAACTATAGTCTAAATAAGCTAGAAATTAATATGATTGCTATAGAATATTTGGATTTGTTTGTTTATGTATATCTACAATGATTTTTTAACAGAAATGAAACAAAAAAAATAAAAATTGAATTATGACTATTTACAAAAAATTTTTTAAATTTTTCGAGTCTCTCTTTCATTCTTTTAACACAGTATATTGGCTTGGATGAACTTCCACTATTTTGTAAATAGTCATAATTCAATTTTTAATTGAAAATATCCTGGGTTGTTCATGTTATCATGTATGCTGTTATAAAAAAAATAATATTTTAATGCTTGAGATGGTAATGTGCAGCAAGAAAAAATCATGGAGAAAGTCAACTGACCTCTGTTCAATGCAGTGAAAATAAGGTGATCAACTTTTTTACAGTGAAAAGGAGGACACTAATAAATTGAAGGAAAAAATATCATAAATAAAAAACATTTTATTCATTGCAACAATAATACATAATAATAATCTCTACTGCATGCATAGGTGCCATGTCTTGTTTCGATAAGAAGTAAACAAAGCCATTTGCGCGCGCGCGCGCGCTCTCTCTCTCTCTCTCTCTTCAAGGTTTCCCGTGCGAAGAGCATGCGTCTCGTAATTGCATCTCGTCACACTGTACAGAGCCTTGATGAATCATCATGTTAAATACGAACACGTCATATCACATCACATGCAATGGAATTGATCAAATATGGAGATTTACAGATTAGTCTTCAAATATCAAAAAAGGAGGACATGTAGGAGGACAGAACTTTACAAAAGGAGGACTGTCCTTCCTGAAGGAGGACGATTGGTCACCTTAGTGAAAAGTTTACATTTGGAAAAAAGTTTACTCTAAGAATGTGGTGGAACTGGTCACAGATTATTATGAACTGCTACATCAAAATCAGATCATTAATACAGAGAATACTGTTCTAATTTAATAATGTGAAGGCAAGCATAAAAAATGTAAAAAGAAAATGTGTGGTTTCCTTCATGACAATGCTAGACCACATAAATCTTTGACCACTCAGGAAAAAATTATTGGAATTTGGATGGAATATTTTGTGCCAATTTCATATTTATCCAATGATGTGCTTTCCAATAACTGTTTATTTTGATCTCACTGGAATAGTTTGTGAGGGAAGAAGTTCAATAACTTAAACCATTGATGGCAAATCTTTTTTGAAAGATGTGTCAAGATTGAATTCAAAATTTATTAACTCCAAATCATGGGTCAAATATTTAATTTGAATAATTATAAAATAACAAAAACATACTTTACAAATTTTACTTTATTTAACTTTTTAATTTATATGACAAAAAATAACAATAAAATCTACATAAGTGTAAAGAAAATAATGATATGATTATAACAGAAACAAATATATTTATTTAGAGAGAAAACTGTTATTGTTTATTTGATGATAATTTTTCTGAGTTTCATAATTAATGGCCTTTAAGACTTCACAATAGCTTTAGGACCCTGCTTTTACACTAGATATGCAAAATTTTGAAATTATTAAATATCATAAGGCTCAATAGAGGCAAGCCATCAAGTAAGTGAGCAAGAGAACCTTACTATACTGGAATTAGAACACTTTCTTTCTATCTGAACTTATATTTTTTTTTTAAAAACTAAAGATATATGTGTCATCCAGACAAAATACAAGTACAGTTAATACCCTGAACTTACGCGATAGGTGGGACCGAGAGATAACCGCATAAGTCGAATTCACGTAAGTCAGTGTATAATTTCGCAATTTGTGTAAAATCCAAGTCGGATGTATGTAAGCTAATAAATGTTCTCGTTAATCTTATCTCGTCTTTTGATTTGTTCACGGTTACAAGAAATCATCACACAGAGTCTCTCAAGTCTCCGTAGATATAACAAACACAGAAATAAATAACACAAAATAAATTGTAGCTATGTGTGGATTCCGCGCGACACATCCGAACATGTAAGCTGAACAATAGTTTGGGGGGAGTGAGTAATCAAGGGTTGCGTGGCGCTCAAACAAAAGACAAATCTACGAGATTTGAAAATCGCGTAACTTCGGATTCGCGTAAGTTGAGCTATTACTGTATCATCGTACCTGCTAATTTTTCCCAACCTATGTATTTATTTTTATCGTTATTTTTCATTTCACTTAAAAATTCTTCTTTTCTCTTTCAGTCAAAAAAGCAAATGTTTTGCAGAATGTTTGCTTTGGTACACTCATTCATTATGTACATCATCCAAAACTTTGTTGGAAGGACCACACCTATTATATATATATATATATATATGTGTGTTAAAGCGACGAAGATGAACTCTTTACTCCAGCATATCTCTAGGAACCTCTGGGGCTTAGACTCCAAGCACAGCAAGACTATTTATAAAGGGGCTATTGAACCTATTCTCACATACATGTGTGAGGTGCGCTGTTCAGTGCACCTCACACATGTATGTGAGAATAGGTTCAATAGCCCCTTTATAAATATCAGTAGGTGCACATCTGCAAAAAGCTCCTCTCTGCACAGCGCACTGCAGCAGTTGCCATCAACTGCTGCAGTGCGCTGTGCAGAGAGGAGCTTTTTGCGGATGTATAGGATCCTATAGGACTGCATCCACTGATACCTTCCTCATCATAGCAGGGATGATCCCCATCCATTGAGTCATCCTGAATAAATACCTGTTTCACAAGCTAAAGCAACTAGCCACATCAGAAATTGGCATGGATCATTTGCAGTCTCTAATTAAAAAGTTTAAACTGCCTGCAGACATAAGTGTCCTAGGGAAATTCCTCCTGGACCGTGAACTGGACATTAACTATGACTTGCATACCCATCATCCTGCCAATGACGCAGACTCCAACATCTGCCTCCATCAATCCACCATCCCACAAGGTATAAACTACTACACCGATGGACCCAAATCTCCAGGTGCAGTAGGTGTGGCTATTATCCTCGATGACCCAATGAAGAAAACCTTCTGGCAAGGTGCTATAGGCTGGATCCATCTTGCTCCATTAACCAAGCTGAGTCACTAGCCATTCTTAACACCCTCAGATGTATCCAGGATAATATAACCAGTTATAATGGTAAAAACATCATCATCATCAGCGACAGTCGAGTTGCCCTTTACCAGATTCGTAAGCGTAACTGCTGCCCTCCCATAATCAACAATAGCTTAAAGATCCTATACGAAATCTCGGATACAGTCAATATAAAATTTTACTGGCTCAAGAACCACTCAGGAAGCAGTGGCAATGACAAGGCGGACAATCTGGCCAAAAAGGCTTCCTTTTTATACACGGTGTGTAGCTACTCCTCAATCCCCCTGTCCTGGGTTCAAGGTAAGCAGAACTCAATTCTAACGTCTTGCTGGCAGAAGGAGTGGGATGAAAGCTTGACAGGACGTCTCACCCACAACCTTTTCCCCAGCATAGGATCAGCAACCACCATTTTACTACCAATCACGTCATGACCCAGATTCTAACAGCACACAGCAACTTCAGAGTTTACCTCTATAGGTTCTTGAAGTAGGGGAATAGTTTCTGCCTCTGTGATACTAACAAGAACGAAGATACAATACACCTAATCTTCATCTGCCCGGTTGACTTGCACCACCGTGCAAACCTTTATAGGACTATTGTGGAACATGGGTATCCTTGGCCCTGTGAACTATACACCTTTATAGAGGACCAGATAATCTATCAAGAATTCAAGACCTTTGTGGAACACCTGAAACTAACACACTACAACTACCCTATACCACTACCAGCCCAAGTGGCATCTAATCAAGTGACAGCTCATCTTCTGAGTCAACAGTGACCCCTCCCTCAAAAGGGATTCCTTACTACTGCTTCTCAGTCTGCCCTTTTTTCCTCCCAAGACGGCCTCATCTGTCCAACTCCTCAAGGTATTATGCTGTGAGCCTTCTCCTTCCCCATAAATACAAATTGTTCTGCACGTGTATACCATTGTATTTCCTAGTCTTTTCCAACAGTCCCCCTTTGTGGCTCATGTTCTCCTTTTAACTTTTCCTCAAATCACTCTTCTTCCTTCCTTCACCCATCTTTCTTATCTTTTAAATTGAAAATATTTAATTCATCTAAATTAGAACATTTTTTCACAGATACCATTTAAAGGTGGTGTTGGAAAAATTAAACCCTTTCCACTTTCACCGATTAATAACTTAATTTGAAATATATTTAAAGAATTATTTTCACATAAGGGGTGGGGTCATGCCCTTATGTGGTGCTGAGGTGTAAGCAACAAAGCACATGACTACATGCTCTGCATCAGACAAAGTTCACTCTCACTCACCTTGACTGATGCAGAGCATGGAGAAAGGCAGTAATACTGGTTCAAGATAAAAACTGTTTTTGGTCAGTAGAAGATATTGCATTTATTATTTATGTTAAAGACACTGGTTGCCATACCTAAAAATAACTCACTTTCAAACATAACATATGCATACAAGATGGCAACTGTAACTGCCACCATTGGAGTTTTATATTTGGAGGTAAATATCTCGCAAAGAGTCACATGTCAGACTTTTCTTTATTCTTTACCAATAAATATCATTAGAATGTCTGACCACCTTGCTAGACTATCTGTTAAACACACGATAGGCTTAGTGGAGTTTACAGTACAGAGCCTGGAAACAGGCTGATTTTGGCAGGCTGTATCTTGCAAAGATTCACATATAGAGGTATGGTTCCTTTTAACTTTTTTGTTCCTATGGGCATGCTTTACAACTCTCTTAAGGTCCCAACACTGTTATTCACATCTGAAATCTTACCCAAATGAACCTTATTGATGATAAAATTCCCGAAAGAAAGTTGCAATTGTCACAAAAGACATCCATGTTAAGGAATGATTGGAAAGCTTATTATTTCTTGATATACTTATAGTACCTTAAAACTCAGACCCCTCACTCTTTCCTGTTGATTCCGTCCTCCCTACAAACTCTTAAACCCTTTGATCAATCTAGACCAAATTCCACATAGTTATTCTCTGGTACTCTACAGGAAACATGGACTATCATAACTTGGACCTTTCACTCCTTCTCTCTGATTTCTTTCCCTACCCCCAAACTCCTAAACCTTTTGACTGATCCAGACAAATTTTGCATAGTTAAACTCTACAGTCCTCCAAAAAATATAAGCTACTTTCAAACTTGGATCCTCACTATTTTCCCTGATTTCATCCCCCACAAACTGCCAAACTCTTTAACTGATTTGCATCAGATTTTGCATAGTTACTCTCTGCCACCCTACAGGAAACATATGCTGCTTTAAAAAGAGGATAACTTAACCCCCTTCCTTAGTTCCCGGGCAATTCTGGGCATTCTTTGCTAGTCTTTTATATAGTCAATTTAATTACATTTTTCTGGAGTACTGTTTTCTAAATTGTTCCTGTTACTGGAAAATACCAGTTAAGGATATATAAATACAGATAATTATTTTTATTGAATATTAAATTTTAAATAAACACTCACACTGCTATAAATAATCGTAAATAAAGTAAAACTGTAAAAACTGTATCAGGTTTCTGTTGGCGTTTATATTTGTATTAAATTTTAAAATTTTTCACATTCTTAATCATTCTCGCATTTGCTTTTTCTTAACAGCAATAATGTATGCCTATTGAACCAATTATTAGCCTGTTATCAATAATCTCTTAACAATTCTTGATATACTTTTAGAATTACTATAGTTAACTATCAATTAATATCTTATCAGTCTTGTATATCTTGATGGTTCATTGTATTTGTGAATATTATATTCACAAATACCATCAAGAATGTCAGAAATCTGGATTTAGCTTTTAAAAAATGGATATTAATTCTTTTGAAGGCAACTTTATTGTTGACGTTCTTTTGTTCTTGCAATGTTGTTGATCTAACATTCATTCAGAAGTTTTTAATTTTGAAATTAGTATATGTTTTGCATAACTATAGTGATTTTGTAAATTTTATTTTGAATCTTTATAAGCATTTCTATATTCCTTGTGAAATACAAACTTGAATTTACAGTATAATACAAGTTTAAGCATTCTATTTGGAGTTTACAGTACTTAAAATGCTAATTCACATGTACATTTGAAAATCCAGATTGGGTCTGGCCCAAATTAATTTGGACTTTTGATGCTTTTGACAATTTTTACAAATGTTTCATTTCAAGACCAGAATAATAAAACCTAATTGTTATACTTAATTCCATACTTTAATGGTTAATAACAGTCTAATTCTATTCATTTTTAGTTTATTGACTTAGAAAATGATTCAAATTCATAATTTTAATTTATGTTATTTTCTGAGAGTACTAAGAAAGTTTTAATTTAAGCAATTGTTAAGGACATGCGTCAATTATAAATTCAATTCAAACTGCTTTACATGGAGTGAGAACTTTTTAAAAAAACTCTATTGTTAAGTCCATCATTAAACTTTAACAACAGATAGTAATGATTGAAAGATATCAAATTATTACTGATAGTGTTTTACTGTAGGAACAAGCATAATAAAACAAGTGCATGCTTTTTATGTATAATTAAATCAATATATTATAAAAGACTAACTTGAGATGTTTAAATAGCATAGCTGATGATATACAAAACAGTCATGTTTTATGTAAATTTGTAATTATAAAAGTTCCAAAGATTTTTAAAAATTCATTAACAATTGCATATGTATTTCAAAACTAGTAGTGCTAGTGTATTTAAAGAAGTAATTCAAACATGGATTACAATTCCTTGGCACCATGGTAGATGATGAAATGCTTGTTTTCATGCCAAGAAATTCTGAATGAAAGAAACAAAGAAAAAACAAACCATATTGGACCTTTAAAGAAGAAAAAAATTTATATAAAATTAAGCTAACTTTCATCAAAAAATGGGAAATGCATTTTAATTTGGTGTCTTGTATCTGTTGTTTCTTCAGTATCATTAGACAATGGTGATTATGATCATGATGACAATTTTTAAATTGGCTAAACTTAAGGTTGAAAGTTCAGATCCAATTCTGAGAATCTTCAAAGCTTATATAATTTAGAATGTTCTAAAGAAAAAGATTTAAGTTAAATATCAAGAATAATACAATAGGATGGCCAAACCACCTATCTTTACATTAAATTTCTAAATTAAAGTTTAGTGAAGTTATAACCCAGGGATGAGCAACACGCGGGCCGCTTGCGGCCCGTTAAAACATGTTTGTGCGGCCCGCCAAGCATTTTTAAAATTGAATTTATTTTATCGACTTTCTCCCATCAATATATTGTTATAAAATTGATTATAATAAAATGGTAGTACATACTAAACCGAAACAATTTTTTGTGACTGAGATACACACTTGTCGGCGACTTGTTCAATCATGCAATACGAACGCGCCGCATCTGTGCTTGTTTGTGTTTGCTTCTGTCACACAATCAGTCAGACTGGTAAGCTGTTAACTAGCAATTTTAGCAATTCTTGTGTTTCTTGAAAGGTGTGAGTGCAATATTATTGTCAAAAAGGTAATATTAGAGTTTTTTTTATTCAAAATTAAGTTTTCCTACAAATTTTTTTAACTTTCAAATTTTTAATCCATAATAGCATGTCGGAAAAGCAAACAAAAAAACGGAAGGTTGCGGATGAGCACAGGCATTTCCAAGAAAAGTGGAAATTTGATTATTTTTTCACTTTCGTCGAAGATAAAGCTGTATGCTTAATATGCTCAGAGACTGTGTCGACATTAAAAGAATATAACATAAAAAGGCATTACGATACAAAACATGAACAACAATATAAAAACTTAACAGGACAACTCCGGATAGATAAGTTTAATCAAATGGAGAAAAACTTGGGAAAACAACAGGCTATTTTTAAAAATCAAGCTATTTTATCAAATACGGCAGTAAAGGCTAGTTTTGTTGTCAGTCAAATACTGGCAAAAAAAATGAAACCCTTTGCGGATGGAGAGATGATAAAAGAATGTCTGACTGCTGTTGCAGAAATAGCATTTCCTGATAAAATAAATATTATTTCAAACATTAGTTTATCAAGATTCACCATTGCAAGGAGAATTGAAGACTTGTCCGAGAACATAGCAACAACGCTTCGTGAACGCATTGCAAAATTCGAATACTGTTCTTTGGCACTTGATGAGAGTTGCGATATTAGCGATACAGCACAACTGGCTATATTTTTACGTGGTATTGACACCAAATTTAATATTACCGAAGAATTGTGTTCACTGATTCCAATGCAAGGGACTACAACCGGCAAAGACCTGTACGATGAACTAAAGTCTGTGTTGGAAAATTTTTCAATTTCATTAGAAAAGATTATTGGTATATCGACAGATGGAGCACGAGCAATGTCAAGCATGGAGGTAGGAGTATCGGGAAGGCTATTTCAAGACATTAAGAAGGTCACAGGAAGGGAAATATTCGTTAACCACTGCATAATTCACCAGGAAAATTTGTGTGCGAAAAGATTGAGTTTGCCAAATGTCACAGTACCAATAATTAAACTAATCAATTTTATAAAGTCGCGCGCGTTAAATCACCGTGAATTTAAAGAATTCCTGAAAGATTTAGAAACTGAATATGGCGACGTGGTTTTTAATACCGAAGTACGTTGGCTTAGTAGAGGTGCAATGCTAAAAAGAGTATACAACTTAAAAAGCGAAATACAATTGTTCTTGGATATGAAGGGATATGCCTTTCCTCATTTTGGTAATAAAGAATGGATGTGCGATTTTGGGTTTCTTATCGACATGACTCAGCATCTCAATGATCTTAATGTGGAACTTCAAGGCAAAGGACAGTTTATTCACAATTTGTATGATAAAATTCAGGGCTTTGAGCGCAAATTAAAATTGTGGAAACAGCATCTTTTGCAGAATAATGTGTCTCACTTTCCACATTTAGAAAAAGAAAACGTTACTACTTCTCAAAAATACGCACAATATATAGACATTTTAATCAACGAATTTCAATTACGATTCCAAATGTTCAAAGCTGAGAAGACAGCGGTTTCCATGAAAATGTTTTCCTCGCCATTTAATATCGATGTGGATACAGTTCCCGAAGACTTTCAAATGGAAGTGATTGACATGCAGAATAATACCGATTTAAAAAATGTATTTTTCTCAGTAAACATCGAAAATTTTTATAAATCTTATGTGAGCCCTGAGAAATTTCCGCTTTTGACGAAAAATGCAAAGCAAATGATGTCTCTGTTCGGAAGTACGTATGTTTGCGAACAATTATTTTCAACCATGAAATTAATCAAAAATGACCACCGATCAAGACTGAGTGATGCACGATTAGAAAGCTGCGTACGTGTAGCTACCTCATCAATTCCGGCTGATATTGATCAGCTTGTATCGAAAAAACAGTGCCAAATTTCTCATTAAAAATTTCAAGTAAATTCGTTTTTCTGTTCTTTTCTTGTTTGTTTTTATTTTGCATTAAAATTTGTATATGAAATCTTTACTTTTTTTAAATTTTATATTTTTTTATTCTAATGTTTATTATAAATAAAGTTTTGTAAATTATTAATAAGTGTTACTTTATGTGCGGCCCGCCAAAAAATTTTAAAATTTAAATTGGCCCGTTGATTAAAAAGGTTGCTCACCCTTGTTATAACCCAAATTTCGGGGTTATAACTTAGAAAATCTTGACATTTAGACATTTTATTAAAATATATTCTTTTGTTTCAGAAAGTGAAGTTTAGTAGACACTTAGACATCGGTAAAGAAAAAGAATACTGCTGAATATAAGTATTTATAAAAAAAGCAGCTTATACTGAAAGATAAATATTAAAATCATGAATGCAGTCCTCTATATAGTTAAATTATAGTGCTTTTGGACTTTCCTCTATCTTCAGGAATGGTCACAGGATTATAGAATATGCTATAATTATAAACTGAAATTACTATGTTTTACCTCTGAGTGTTCATTTTCACATTACTAGAAAATACTGCAGAAATGAAAAATAGATACCAAAAAATGACCTTACTTCCTGTTTCGAAATTTCTAGTATTCAGAAATCTGTAGGAAAACTTAGAATAGAAAGAACTTCAGCTTTTCCATTTTTTGTATAGTTTCCCATTGTTTTAATCAATGATATGTCTTAATCTTAATAGTTATAATATGTTAATGATAGTGGTATTTTGTACTGTATTGAATAAAAATGGCAGAATCTTCAAATATTTTCCTCAAATCTTATAATTCCTTCATGACTTAGTTTGTTTTCAATAAATTATCTCAGCAACATAAGGTGTGTTTTGATAATCTTATAAAATTAACTTTATTTCTATAGGTTCTTTAATGGACTGTTAAACCTAATTGATTTTTGCCTGAAATATAAAATTTTAAAAATTTTCTTAAGTATTTTTACATGTTTTAAATTTATTTTAGTAACAATGCATTAAATTTTCAACTTTATGCATGTTATCCTAATAATCTTTTTCTTTTGATTAATAATAATTATCAAAACATACTAAACTGTAGAAAAATAAACCATAAAGTACTTTAATATAATCAAAAAACTTTAAATAATAAGAAAAACATTTAAATGCTTTTAAAACAAATGATAAAGTCTTCAGAAATGTTTCAATATAGAAATTTGCTGCCTCCTTAATAAGTATGTTAAACTGGAACATTCCTGAAGATGGATTATTTGAGAGCACTCAGAATATTTTTCTTACATAATTTAGTTTGACTCTATTAAAACAGTACATTTGACTATAATTTATTTTTTTATATTAATTATTATGTTAGACAGATTATAGATTTATACTTATATAATATAGTTTTGTTTTTGAAGAATGAAAATAAAAATGAATTCAGCCTCTGATGACTGAAAACATGACACAAATGTTCATTTAATTCCACAAAGGTTCCACAATTATATGTACAGCAAGAAAATACACTATAGTTTTGATATATATATATTTACAAGGGGTGACTATTGTCATTTTATCTCAAACAACACTTTGGACAATTAGAATATTTGCCTATGATATCCAAACTGCATTTCAACTTGACTTGTGATTTACATTTATCCACTGTGTCTTGACAAAACTTCAGCTATCAGAAGAAAACTATCCTCTCCTATTTCTCCAAAACCAACACAACTCTAAGTTATTTGACTCCACATTCTGAAACCAACATTTATTCCATCAAACTACTGTTTTTTTTTTAAATCTTCTTGCACCCACATTTTTCCATTTTGCATTCGATGCTCCAAACATTTTTTAAAATCTTAAACTTTTGTAGATGAATTCTACAGGATGACTTCTTGATCCTAACAAATGTGAATATAAAAATATTTAAAAATTTAAATTTAGTTTTAATCACAATGAAGTACTGTGTGTGTTGTGATTTATAATCTTGTAAATGATATTTTTAATTTCACAAATTTGTTTCTAATTCTTTTTCTTTATTAAAATAATAAATTTATCTACGGTAATAATTTTAACTGGAATTATTTTAATAAAAATTTATTTTAAATAGGAAATTATTTTGCTAGCCATTTTATTATGGGTGGTGAAAGATTTGAAACAACCCAACCAGAAGCATATCTCTTTGGAGAAAATATGGATTTAAATTTTCTTGGAAATCGACCCACACCTGTAAGTTTATTATCATCATCTAATATGAGTGATAATTATTGTTTTTTTGTATTTTTAATGTTATAAATGCAAATAGTTGATGTAATTGATTAAGTGATAATGCCAGATTCATTGGACTATAATTTGGCTAAACATATAAAGTAATTTTGACTAAAGGGATATGATTAAGTTTCTATCTTATATTAAATTTAATAATTATTAGAATTGAATTAATTAATTTTGAATATTTTGGAAGAAAACATCAATATGGAGTTGGACTCAAACTTGCAACTTTTACTTACTGGGCATTCAGTTACACAATCCAGACTTCCATTTGATCTAAGTCAGTGGTTCCCAATTAGTGGTACACGTACTCCCAAGGGTACGCGAAATTGAACGAAGGGGTACGCGCAGCAATCTAAAATTGGTCGATTTAAAATTTAAATGCATGAGATGAAGCAATCAAAAAAATAATGGGTGGACCATCAAAAATTCGGCAATTTACAACACGATGTCGAATGCACAAATTCGTTTATTTATAACTAAAAATATTTTCAAAATTTCATCAAAAAATGCATTTGTGACAATACCTAAATGAAATTCTTACGCAAGAAACAAAAATTGTACAATTAACACAAATTGTGTTATTTGTCGTTTTATCACCCACCTACAGTTTTATTAAATATCTCATAAACAATGATGATGAATGCGGCATGTGTTTGGCACATGAAGAGAGCTAGCCATACGATAGAGGCAGTCCATTGAAAAGAAGTTTCCCATACGAAGAAAGGTATCGTCATACAAAGCTGATTTACGAATCCAAAAAGAAGTCCTAAAAACATCGTTATAGAGTACTACATTCGAAGTATAAAAGATTATTAATAGAGAAGATTTAAAAGAACTGTCCATAGAAATTATAAGAAGAGAGATAATCAAGAAAGGAAGAAGAACCTCATATAGATACAGAAAAAGATACGAAAGACCTAAAGAAGAATGTAATATGAACTCAGATAGATTGTTGTGAACTCTCTCTTGCGTCAGGTTTAGAAATAAGAACAGTTTTAAGTAGTATTTAGGTTAGGTATTGATTCATTCTTTTGTATAGTTTTAATATTTTGTTTCATTATATATTTTGATTTGTTATATAAAAATGGTTTGGTTAATATTGGCTATTCATACTCATTCTCATTTAAATTTCCTTCGCTCCTTTTACTCGCAAGTTAGGGATAACGCGTGATAATCCGCGTGTTTGTACAATTCTACAAACACAAACGTGTTTGTAATTGTACAATTAACACAATTTGTGTTAATTGTACAATTATCATTATTGTAATGTTAGCGAAGCGGCAATAAAATATTTACTACCATTTTGCACAAAATACCTCTGCGAGAGCGGTTTTTTGGCCATGACAAACATGAAAACTAAACATCGTCACCGACTTCAACTCGAAGATGACTTGAGACTGAAGCTGACCAAAAAGCAACCGGATTTTACAAAGTTGTGCAAAGAAAATTGTGCACATTTGTCACATTAAAATTAAATAACCTTATGCTATTTTCATTATTATTAGAATTGTATTTTAAAGGTAATAAATGTAAAAAAAAACTTATTCTATTTATCACTACCTGTCTACCCACAGCNGCTATTGAACCTATCCTCAATACGCATGTGAGGTGTGGGGTGTGCTGTTCAGAAGGTGCATATCCGCAAAAAGCTCCTCTCTGCACAGCGCACTGCAGCAGTTGCCATCAACTGCTGCAGTGCGCTGTGCAGAGAGGAGCTTTTTGCGGATGTATAGGATCCTATAGGACTGCATCCACTGATACCTTCCTCATCATAGCAGGGATGATCCCCATCCATTGGGTCATCCTGAATAAATACCTGTTTCACAAGCTAAAGCAACTAGCCACATCAGAAATTGGCATGGATCATTTGCAGTCTCTAATTAAAAAGTTTAAACTGCCTGCAGACATAAGTGTCCTAGGGAAATTCCTCCTGGACCGTGAACTGGACATTAACTATGACTTGCATACCCATCATCCTGCCAATGACGCAGACTCCAACATCTGCCTCCATCAATCCACCATCCCACAAGGTATAAACTACTACACCGATGGACCCAAATCTCCAGGTGCAGTAGGTGTGGCTATTATCCTCGATGACCCAATGAAGAAAACCTTCTGGCAAGGTGCTATAGGCTGGATCCATCTTGCTCCATTAACCAAGCTGAGTCACTAGCCATTCTTAACACCCTCAGATGTATCCAGGATAATATAACCAGTTATAATGGTAAAAACATCATCATCATCAGCGACAGTCGAGTTGCCCTTTACCAGATTCGTAAGCGTAACTGCTGCCCTCCCATAATCAACAATAGCTTAAAGATCCTATACGAAATCTCGGATACAGTCAATATAAAATTTTACTGGCTCAAGAACCACTCAGGAAGCAGTGGCAATGACAAGGCGGACAATCTGGCCAAAAAGGCTTCCTTTTTATACACGGTGTGTAGCTACTCCTCAATCCCCCTGTCCTGGGTTCAAGGTAAGCAGAACTCAATTCTAACGTCTTGCTGGCAGAAGGAGTGGGATGAAAGCTTGACAGGACGTCTCACCCACAACCTTTTCCCCAGCATAGGATCAGCAACCACCATTTTACTACCAATCACGTCATGACCCAGATTCTAACAGCACACAGCAACTTCAGAGTTTACCTCTATAGGTTCTTGAAGTAGGGGAATAGTTTCTGCCTCTGTGATACTAACAAGAACGAAGATACAATACACCTAATCTTCATCTGCCCGGTTGACTTGCACCACCGTGCAAACCTTTATAGGACTATTGTGGAACATGGGTATCCTTGGCCCTGTGAACTATACACCTTTATAGAGGACCAGATAATCTATCAAGAATTCAAGACCTTTGTGGAACACCTGAAACTAACACACTACAACTACCCTATACCACTACCAGCCCAAGTGGCATCTAATCAAGTGACAGCTCATCTTCTGAGTCAACAGTGACCCCTCCCTCAAAAGGGATTCCTTACTACTGCTTCTCAGTCTGCCCTTTTTTCCTCCCAAGACGGCCTCATCTGTCCAACTCCTCAAGGTATTATGCTGTGAGCCTTCTCCTTCCCCATAAATACAAATTGTTCTGCACGTGTATACCATTGTATTTCCTAGTCTTTTCCAACAGTCCCCCTTTGTGGCTCATGTTCTCCTTTTAACTTTTCCTCAAATCACTCTTCTTCCTTCCTTCACCCATCTTTCTTATCTTTTAAATTGAAAATATTTAATTCATCTAAATTAGAACATTTTTTCACAGATACCATTTAAAGGTGGTGTTGGAAAAATTAAACCCTTTCCACTTTCACCGATTAATAACTTAATTTGAAATATATTTAAAGAATTATTTTCACATAAGGGGTGGGGTCATGCCCTTATGTGGTGCTGAGGTGTAAGCAACAAAGCACATGACTACATGCTCTGCATCAGACAAAGTTCACTCTCACTCACCTTGACTGATGCAGAGCATGGAGAAAGGCAGTAATACTGGTTCAAGATAAAAACTGTTTTTGGTCAGTAGAAGATATTGCATTTATTATTTATGTTAAAGACACTGGTTGCCATACCTAAAAATAACTCACTTTCAAACATAACATATGCATACAAGATGGCAACTGTAACTGCCACCATTGGAGTTCTATATTTGGAGGTAAATATCTCGCAAAGAGTCACATGTCAGACTTTTCTTTATTCTTTACCAATAAATATCATTAGAATGTCTGACCACCTTGCTAGACTATCTGTTAAACACACGATAGGCTTAGTGGAGTTTACAGTACAGAGCCTGGAAACAGGCTGATTTTGGCAGGCTGTATCTTGCAAAGATTCACATATAGAGGTATGGTTCCTTTTAACTTTTTTGTTCCTATGGGCATGCTTTACAACTCTCTTAAGGTCCCAACACTGTTATTCACATCTGAAATCTTACCCAAATGAACCTTATTGATGATAAAATTCCCGAAAGAAAGTTGCAATTGTCACAAAAGACATCCATGTTAAGGAATGATTGGAAAGCTTATTATTTCTTGATATACTTATAGTACCTTAAAACTCAGACCCCTCACTCTTTCCTGTTGATTCCGTCCTCCCTACAAACTCTTAAACCCTTTGATCAATCTAGACCAAATTCCACATAGTTATTCTCTGGTACTCTACAGGAAACATGGACTATCATAACTTGGACCTTTCACTCCTTCTCTCTGATTTCTTTCCCTACCCCCAAACTCCTAAACCTTTTGACTGATCCAGACAAATTTTGCATAGTTAAACTCTACAGTCCTCCAAAAAATATAAGCTACTTTCAAACTTGGATCCTCACTATTTTCCCTGATTTCATCCCCCACAAACTGCCAAACTCTTTAACTGATTTGCATCAGATTTTGCATAGTTACTCTCTGCCACCCTACAGGAAACATATGCTGCTTTAAAAAGAGGATAACTTAACCCCCTTCCTTAGTTCCCGGGCAATTCTGGGCATTCTTTGCTAGTCTTTTATATAGTCAATTTAATTACATTTTTCTGGAGTACTGTTTTCTAAATTGTTCCTGTTACTGGAAAATACCAGTTAAGGATATATAAATACAGATAATTATTTTTATTGAATATTAAATTTTAAATAAACACTCACACTGCTATAAATAATCGTAAATAAAGTAAAACTGTAAAAACTGTATCAGGTTTCTGTTGGCGTTTATATTTGTATTAAATTTTAAAATTTTTCACATTCTTAATCATTCTCGCATTTGCTTTTTCTTAACAGCAATAATGTATGCCTATTGAACCAATTATTAGCCTGTTATCAATAATCTCTTAACAATTCTTGATATACTTTTAGAATTACTATAGTTAACTATCAATTAATATCTTATCAGTCTTGTATATCTTGATGGTTCATTGTATTTGTGAATATTATATTCACAAATACCATCAAGAATGTCAGAAATCTGGATTTAGCTTTTAAAAAATGGATATTAATTCTTTTGAAGGCAACTTTATTGTTGACGTTCTTTTGTTCTTGCAATGTTGTTGATCTAACATTCATTCAGAAGTTTTTAATTTTGAAATTAGTATATGTTTTGCATAACTATAGTGATTTTGTAAATTTTATTTTGAATCTTTATAAGCATTTCTATATTCCTTGTGAAATACAAACTTGAATTTACAGTATAATACAAGTTTAAGCATTCTATTTGGAGTTTACAGTACTTAAAATGCTAATTCACATGTACATTTGAAAATCCAGATTGGGTCTGGCCCAAATTAATTTGGACTTTTGATGCTTTTGACAATTTTTACAAATGTTTCATTTCAAGACCAGAATAATAAAACCTAATTGTTATACTTAATTCCATACTTTAATGGTTAATAACAGTCTAATTCTATTCATTTTTAGTTTATTGACTTAGAAAATGATTCAAATTCATAATTTTAATTTATGTTATTTTCTGAGAGTACTAAGAAAGTTTTAATTTAAGCAATTGTTAAGGACATGCGTCAATTATAAATTCAATTCAAACTGCTTTACATGGAGTGAGAACTTTTTAAAAAAACTCTATTGTTAAGTCCATCATTAAACTTTAACAACAGATAGTAATGATTGAAAGATATCAAATTATTACTGATAGTGTTTTACTGTAGGAACAAGCATAATAAAACAAGTGCATGCTTTTTATGTATAATTAAATCAATATATTATAAAAGACTAACTTGAGATGTTTAAATAGCATAGCTGATGATATACAAAACAGTCATGTTTTATGTAAATTTGTAATTATAAAAGTTCCAAAGATTTTTAAAAATTCATTAACAATTGCATATGTATTTCAAAACTAGTAGTGCTAGTGTATTTAAAGAAGTAATTCAAACATGGATTACAATTCCTTGGCACCATGGTAGATGATGAAATGCTTGTTTTCATGCCAAGAAATTCTGAATGAAAGAAACAAAGAAAAAACAAACCATATTGGACCTTTAAAGAAGAAAAAAATTTATATAAAATTAAGCTAACTTTCATCAAAAAATGGGAAATGCATTTTAATTTGGTGTCTTGTATCTGTTGTTTCTTCAGTATCATTAGACAATGGTGATTATGATCATGATGACAATTTTTAAATTGGCTAAACTTAAGGTTGAAAGTTCAGATCCAATTCTGAGAATCTTCAAAGCTTATATAATTTAGAATGTTCTAAAGAAAAAGATTTAAGTTAAATATCAAGAATAATACAATAGGATGGCCAAACCACCTATCTTTACATTAAATTTCTAAATTAAAGTTTAGTGAAGTTATAACCCAGGGATGAGCAACACGCGGGCCGCTTGCGGCCCATTAAAACATGTTTGTGCGGCCCGCCAAGCATTTTTAAAATTGAATTTATTTTATCGACTTTCTCCCATCAATATATTGTTATAAAATTGATTATAATAAAATGGTAGTACATACTAAACCGAAACAATTTTTTGTGACTGAGATACACACTTGTCGGCGACTTGTTCAATCATGCAATACGAACGCGCCGCATCTGTGCTTGTTTGTGTTTGCTTCTGTCACACAATCAGTCAGACTGGTAAGCTGTTAACTAGCAATTTTAGCAATTCTTGTGTTTCTTGAAAGGTGTGAGTGCAATATTATTGTCAAAAAGGTAATATTAGAGTTTTTTTTATTCAAAATTAAGTTTTCCTACAAATTTTTTTAACTTTCAAATTTTTAATCCATAATAGCATGTCGGAAAAGCAAACAAAAAAACCTAAGGTTGCGGATGAGCACAGGCATTTCCAAGAAAAGTGGAAATTTGATTATTTTTTCAGTTTTGTCGAAGATAAAGCTGTATGCTTAATATGCCCAGAGACTGTGTCGACATTAAAAGAATATAACATAAAAAGGCATTACGATACAAAACATGAACAACAATATAAAAACTTAACAGGACAACTCTGGATAGATAAGTTTAATCAAATGGAGAAAAACTTGGGAAAACAACAGGCTATTTTTAAAAATCAAGCTATTTTATCAAATACGGCAGTAAAGGCTAGTTTTGTTGTCAGTCAAATACTGGCAAAAAAAAAATGAAACCCTTTGCGGATGGAGAGATGATAAAAGAATGTCTGTCTGCTGTTTCAGAAATAGCATTTCCTGATAAAATAAATATTATTTCAAACATTAGTTTATCAAGATTCACCATTGCAAGGAGAATTGAAGACTTGTCCGAGAACGTAGCAACAACGCTTTGTGAACGCATTGCAAAATTCGAATACTGTTCTTTGGCACTTGATGAGAGTTGCGATATTAGCGATACAGCACAACTGGCTATATTTTTACGTGGTATTGACACCAAATTTAATATTACCGAAGAATTGTGTTCACTGATTCCAATGCAAGGGACTACAACCGGCAAAGACCTGTACGATGAACTAAAGTCTGTGTTGGAAAATTTTTCAATTTCAT
>NW_019385625.1:92598-108825 GCF_000671375.1 Centruroides sculpturatus | reverse complement strand
ATACAGTAGAGCGTCATTTATCCGAATCAATTGGGGACTGGGGTTGTTCAGATAACTTATTTTTTGGATAATCGATTATGTACGAAAAAATATATTAACCTATCCTATGTTGAAATTTTTCTCCGTTGCGTGTCACTTCGCGTTGAATTTTCGTCGATGTTAAGCCTAACGTAAACTTTTTAAAATAATAATCGTGGCTATTGTATCGTTAAAAATTATTTCTTTATTTTTTACAAACGAAATAAATATATTTAAAACTATAAAAACCAAAAATTATGTACTTTAGAAGTTGATCTAGTATCAAAAATGTTTGATTCAGCACAACACATCCTCAGAAAAACACCACACAAAAATGCCAGGGCTGCCAGCTAAATCACACACATCAACAAAAAAAATATTGGAGTAGCCCAAGATATAGCCAAAGATTGCAGCGCCACAGCACTAGCAAAAATTTAAATTTGTCGACTGAAATGCTTTCGGTTAACTGACATTTCGGATAACCGGCTTTCGGATAAACGATGCTCTACTGTATATTATTATCCAACTTGTTTTTATTTTTTTGATTCACTAACGCAAGGTGTGTTACTATTTCAACACTTGGTGGTATTCCATTGTTTTTATTTATAAGCTTATGTTACAATGCAATTCTCCTATAAGCAAACAAAACTAACATATAAATATGTTTGTATTTTTCTTAACTTTCAGCAATTATTAGGCTGCAATTTGAAAAAGTTATAAACCTATAAATTCCCACTGTCATCTGTCCATTCCATCCGTCCTTCCTTAATCTCGAGAATGGTGTTAGATAGATGGAAGATGAGACCAGATATGAAAAACTTAGGGGCAGGAGGTCCCAATTAACTATTTATGAACTTCTGGCTTAAATTGGAAGTTACATTATTTCAATTCAAAAATTTCCCCAGAATGGAATTACATAGATCAGTGTTTCCCAATTAGTGGTATGCGTACCCCCAGGGGTACGCAAAATTGCACGAAGGGGTACGTGCAGCAATCTAAAATCTGTCAATTTAAAATTTAAATGCATGAGATGAAGCGATAAAAAAAAAATAATGGGTGGACCATCAAAAATTCGGCAATTTACAACACAATGTCAAATGCACAAATTCGTTTATTTATAACTAAAAATATTTTCGAAATTTCATCAAAAAATGCATTTGTGACAATACCTAAATCAAATTCTTACGCAAGAAACAAAAATTGTACAATTAACACAAATTGTGTTAATTGTACAATTATCATTATTGTAATGTCAGCGAAGCGGCAGTAAAATATTTACTACCATTTTGCACAAAATACCTCTGCAAGAGCGGATTTTCGGCCGTGACAAACATGAAAACTAAACATCGTCACTGACTTCGACTCGAAGATGACTTGAGACTGAAGCTGACCAAAAAGCGACCAGATTTTACAAAGTTGTGCAAAGATAATCGTGCACATTTGTCACATTAAAATTAAATAACCTTATGCTATTTTCATTATTATTAGAATTGTATTTTAAAGGTAATAAATGTAAAAAAAAAACTTATTCTATTTATCACTACCTGTCTACCCACAGCTTCACCTGCATTATATTGAATTTTCTCGTGGGAATTAGATATTTTCTCGCAGTAAAATGTAGCCTATGTCCATCTCCAACATGTAAGCTATCTCTGTGCCAAATTTTATTAAAACCTGTTCAGCGGTTTAGACGTGAAAAAATGACAGACGGACAGAATTACCTTCAAATTTATAATATTAGTATGGATTAATATGTATTTCTCCTATAAAGGGTACGTGAGTTTGAGCTCTTTCTTGAAGTGGTACGCAGGAAGAACTAATTGGGAACCACTGATCTAAGTCTATGTTTAATTAGCCAAGTTATGGTCCAGTTCAAATTTAATTTACTGTATTGTTGAAATAATTGTTAGTATCATATAAATGGTATTTTATGCATGCTTAATAGCATATATTTCAATTTAATGTGTCTATAATTTTGGAAAAAGTAAAAAATATAAGATATTTCAATTATGCAGTTAATTGACTAATAATTATATAAAAGTGTAAGCAGTTATTGATTCTTTATTAATAACTCTAGTGATGGCCAGGTGGCTGTAGAAGTAAGACATCTACTTGCTTTTCTAAAAGCATCTGTTTAAATTCAGATCAGGTCTCTAGGAATTTCTGGATAAGCTAATTTGAGTATATTGTTCTATTTCTTACCATCTAGCCCACCATACTCAACCTTTTTTTCTCTCGGGCCACATACACATGATAGCTATTACACGCGGGCCGCAACATAACAATTATAATAAAAAACTTACTTAATTTCTCACTTACCCTAGAAATTTAGTGTCACTGTTGATATTGCAAACATTTTTTCACAATTTCGTTAAAAAAATTTTTTTAATACTCTTTCTGCCCTATGGGCACTAAGAGGGCCTCTTATAGCAGGCCCATAGCAGACACCATTTATAGCAGGCACCATTGTGGGCCTGGGTTCGGCCAGGCCCACAATGGTGCAACCAGGTGGTGAGAGGCGGAGCCTGACATATCCGAACAGACCACTCCCTGAAAATTTCCTGGGGGGATTCCCTGACCCGACCGGATTCAATTCAGAGCGGTAGGCTGTCACCTTGACTGCTCAGCTGTCAATTCATTTAAATCAGGTTTGTAACTGCTGCATGCTACTCGTAAAACGGCATCCAGGTGTGAATCAGTAAACCAGTTTCTATATATATTCTTTACATATTTCATTTTTGATTATGATGTTTCACATAGATACATTGATGCGAACAACGTAAGTAAAATTTGAGATTTTACAGTCTTATATTGATCGGGCACTACTTTCCAGAAGTGGTAATTATTTCCAGAAGTTAACGTAATTATTTTCCACTCTCTTCACGTCTGGGCCACTCACAAAAGCTCAGCGGGCCCATGTGGCTGGCAGGCAGCAGGTTGAGTATGGTGGGTCTAGCCTATCCCTTTACAAGGTAAGTCCACCTGTAATAGACAAATTGAGACCAACTGTAAAGCTTGTAGCAAAGTGATGCTTGAGAAATCATGAACTTGAACTTCTTGTGTGGAAATCATAAACTTTTATGTGGAAAAATTAGAGCTAAAATTTTTATAAAGCAACAATTTTCTGAAAAATATCAGGTCAGTCCATAAGTTCATAGGTATTTTATGACCTTGAGAAAAATCTTGTTTTGCTGTTAAAAATGTCAGTCTAATATGATACTTTTTACACTGAAGTGTTAAATTGGATCTCATTCATATAATACTGTTCAGAATTGGGAACATTTCAGTTGTTTATTTTCATTAAAATGGAAGTAACAGATGAATATAAGAGACATGCTTTATACTTTTTATTTTTAAGTGATGAGAATGCTACAAATGCAGCCAAAAAATTAAATACTGTTCATAATCAAACTGTAATTAGTGTAAGGACTGCACAGAAGTGGTTTGAAAGATTTAGAAATAATGATTTTAGTGTGAAGGATAAGGGTCGTACTGGAAGACCCATTGACTTTGATGATGATGCTCTCTCTGCACTAGTTGAAGCAGAACCATGACTTTGGAAGACCTGTTGACTTTGATGATGATGCTCTCTCTGCACTAGTTGAAGCAGAACCATCTTTAACAGTTGATGAAATTGCGGAACGTTTAAATTCATCCCATGGAACTGTTGATAGACATCTACAACAAATTGGAAAAGTTTCAAAACAAAATTCAAAGCTAGGAAAATGGATAGCACATGAACTGTCAATAGCTAACCGACAATGTGTAAACGATAATAATGTGCATTTGCACGTCTCTTTTATCCCGCATTACTTTAGAACCTTTTCTTGATCAACTGGTTACTGGAGACGAAAAATGGATCCTCTATAATAATGTGACAAGAAAAAGACAATGGACAAATCACGACAAGCAGCCAAAACCGGCTGTAAAAGGTGGGTTGCATCCAAAAAAATTCTTTTGTCTGTTTGGTGGGATATGTCAAGTGTAATTCACTTTGAGCTGTTAGAGCCTAATCAAACAATTACAGCTCAAATGTATTGTGATCATTAAAGCGTTTAAACGAAAAATTGAAAAAAAATTGACCATCATTAGTGAACAGAAAGAAAGTTCTCTTGCAACATGACAATGCCAGACATGCTGCAAAAATAACTGTAGAGAAACTCAAAAGCTTCAACTGGGAAATTTTACCTCATCCACCATATTCGCCAGATATTGCTCCCAGTGATTGTCATCTTTTTCGGATTTTGCAGAATTTTTTAAAAGGGAAACTTTTGAGGATGAGAACAATGTAAAAAACGCTATTTCTGAATATTTTGATTCAAAACCAAAATCATTTTACGAAGATGGAATTAAAAAGCTACCATCAAGATGGCAAGAAATTTACAAAATAATGGTGAATACATTATAGATTGAAAAAAAATTTAATTAAAATTTTTGTTGCTTTTTTTGTAGATAAAAAATATGCATGAACTTATGGACTGACCTTATATTAATTGGTTTTCTACATTTAACAGTTAATATTTTCAAGACTTGTATTATATAGATTTTTTTAATAGAAAAACA
The DNA here is from genome assembly GCF_000671375.1 of Centruroides sculpturatus. Classification (NCBI taxonomy): domain Eukaryota; kingdom Metazoa; phylum Arthropoda; class Arachnida; order Scorpiones; family Buthidae; genus Centruroides; species Centruroides sculpturatus. Next base: position 104,244 of record NW_019385625.1, on the reverse strand, counting down.
TAAAAATACAATTCAGTTTAGTTTATATATAAAGTTAAATCTAGTATTTGAATTATCCAGACTAATAAATAATTTTGAAAACTATTGTATATTAAATAATTTATAGAATCAAAAAGTACTATTATTATCTAACAGAAATATTTAATAAAATATTCATTCATAATTTATTATTTTTCAGTTTCCATATCCAGCTCCTCAGCCTAATGAGCCCACTAGAACTTTAAGAAGTCTGATAAATATAAGAAAAGAATCATTGAGATTTGTAAAGTAATTATTTTTATTAAACCAGTTATTATGTATTTATTAATCATATTTAGTTAATGTAATAACAGTAGTTATAAGTAATAAAACAACTTTATCAAATAGTTTTAATGCTATTATTAAACAATTTCTGTTATAATTAAGCCCACCAATGGCTGAGTGGATATAAATCACTAAAGACTGATAATTTGCCTCACCAATGGGCTAACCACATAGTTTTTCAGTTTATTCATGCATCTAACACCTAAACAGGAGCCAGTTTCCCATAGAAAGTTCTCCCAGGAATTATTCCTCGTGGTAGATTGATCAAATATTTTATTGTATAATTCCTTCAATCCAATACAATCCTTTACAGCTAATAATCATTGATCTCTTTACATTAGATTTATATTAAATACATTTTTATAAATAACGTCAGTTAAATACAGTGAAATTTTCTAAAAGTTTATCTTATGTTTAACCAAAGCTTTATTTAATTTAAAAATTGATATTTAATCTTACTTTTAATCTTTTATAACAAATACATTCTAATTTATTCATTAGGAAAGAACAGTATGACAACATATTGTTAATTATATCAAAATGAAGTATATGATTGCCTTTGTGCATGTTGCATTTGTGTACAAAAATGATAAATTTGTAACTTGTAAATAGCAAGGAAATTTAATAAAAGTATATTAATTAACAAAGTCTATCTATTTACAGTCCATTTGTAAAGGATTGGATTGAAGGAATTACACAATGAAATATTGAGTCAATCCACCACGGGATACTTCCAGGGAGAATTTTCTATTGGAAATGTGTATGGAAGTATCTAAAAAATAAAACAAATTATTGTGAAACTTCTTTTTGTATTTTATAATAGACTGTTTAAACTATACAAACTCTTTACGGTAAGTCCAGTTTTCTCCATTATCAGTTATTGCCTGGCATCTTCTGGCCATGCTTTCCATCAAATTTTCTGCTTATTCTTGTTGTAAAGAGCACTGTATTTGCTAAATCTTGTTCATAATCTACTTGAGATTGTATGCAGTCTTTTCTTTTTTAATCTTTTACATATGACCACACATTCTTCATCAGATTTGCATCTGGTAACAGTGCTGGCTAATTCATTGTTGGATTATGCTTCCTTCTTGGACTAAGTGCACAGATGGCTCTATTGTTTTGGGTCATTGTCCTTGTGTAACAACCACTGGCTTATGTCATCACTGAAATACTTCTTAGCAGATCTCAACAAGCAATTTTTATAAATATTGCACATTTCTCTACATTTAGGTTGTTGTTAGTGTCCCAAAACCACATTCACAGAAGCATACCTAGACGTGGACTTTTATTGGGTGTTTGATGGTATGTTGAACAATCCCATTACTCTGTGTTGACTAAGTTTTTTTAAGAGACCATCATGCCCAGAAAAATGCTTTATCTGAGATGAATACATTGCTTCAATCATGGCCCATATTTTTGTATGCCCATGCAATTTATTTTTTAGCATGCTTTTCTGACAAAAGTGGTTTTTGAATAGTGGTTTGGTATTTAAGATTTTTTCATGTAGGTGACATCTAATTGCATTTATTCAAATATCTGTACCCTTGTTATGAAGAAAAAGTTAGCCTTAGTGCAACATCAAGTTTGGATATTGTTCATAACACTAGTAGATCATTTTTTATTGCTTTTCTGTCATCACAAGATTTGATCCTCTGTTGCAAATCATCCACATTTCTAACCAACTTATATGAACTCACCCACTTCTCCTTGATTGACTGAGTTTTTTAATTAATTTTGCAGCAGCAAACTCAATTAAATGTACACCACCTAGTCCCAATGAAGAAGCATCAACCAATACTTTTGTTTCCTTGGATACATCATATAGTGTTAAGATACGATGCCTGGACACAATTTCCTTAATTTTCATAAATGCCTTATCAAGATGTCAAGTCAACAGGTTGAGGTATTTACCTTAGCCTGTTGACTTGACATCTTGATATTTGAAATGGCTCTTAACAATTTTATTTAAATGTTTTAGGTCAATACATAGCCTAATTTTACCTCCTAGCTTGGACACAATAACTACAGGTGCATACCAAACAGAGGGTTCTTGGATACTCGCCATAACAGTTTTTAGAGCAAAGCATTTCCAATTTCAGTTTTAGGTTCTTTTTTAGTGGCAAAGGAACTTGCCTCAATGCATTTATAGCATATAGCACTGCATCAGGTTTTTTGATGTATGGTTGCTTAGAATTATCCAGACTAATAAATAATTTTGAAAACTTTTTGTACAGGTAAAATGACCTATCTTGGGATGTAACCTCAAATGATATTAAAATTTATTAGAAAAAGCTTTTACTGTAAAATTTAATTAGTTAATCATGATAATTTTTATTTAAGTTATTCATATAACTGTTATATAATTTATTAATATACTTTTTGTTCACTTTTGTTTTTATTTTTTTGGGTGGATATCATTTGTCTTTCAGACTTCTCTTCTATTTTGTAACAACAAATAAATAAATATCTATAAAATTAATCAACAGCATTGGGAGTTAAAAGAAGATAACTGAAATATTTTATTGAAATTTTTAGAGTTCCGGAAGAAGGTGAAAGAATAACAGACGGAAATGCGCCATCCAGCTCTTTATATAATCTCGAGTTTACATTTGATTCCGATGTTCGTTGTTCGATCACTATATATTATTTTTGCAGTGAAGAAATTACACAAAATGGAGTAATGTAAATAAGGATTATATATCAATTTCATTTCAAAATAATTTAAACTATTTTAGTTTAAATGCTACATTTTTACATTTTATGGAAGTGTTGTTTTATTAATATATATCTATCAATTCCTTTTTGAATATTTATAAATAGTATATAGATATATATTTTACGTATAAGATATACAGGATGGCTTAAAACCTTCCTACTAAGTTTAATGCTTTATTTATAACCAAATAAAAAGATATAAAAACTTACCAAATAGGTTTAAATTTGCATTTGAAGCCATTTATATTATAATGTGTTCAATGTGTTTGCTCTGTCTTCCTCAATCTGATTTCTGAATACTTTCAAGAAGTATTCTCATAAGAGTGAAGATTTCACATTTAATAGGTGACATATGTCTTCAAAGTCTTTGAGTAGATTTGGTAGACTTTATTTTCATGATATTTCTGTGAAAAGAAATCTCAAAGATTTGGGCCCGGAGAATATGCAAGCCACACTATTCTCTTTTGTGATGCTTTCTGGAAACATTGAAGAGGAGAGCAAACAGATTGAATACACAAATAATTTCAAATGCTGATTTGATTGATGTGTAAGAAAGATTTGTGTTCCCCATTATTGGTTCTAATGAAGCATTAAACTGGTAAATAGATTCTGGAGTGCACTGTTCATTTCAATTTTATGGTTTATTTATTAAATCAATATTTATATTATAGCTATACGCCTCGAGATCCATCCATGAATTCGGAAACTTATCATTATAAGAGAGGAGCTAATCAGCAATTCAATCAAGTTTCACATACTTTTGATCCAACTAAATATACAGAAGAAGAGGTAAATATTTATCTTCTTTGGTCATACAATCTAAGGTAATTTTTAATTTTTTTGTTTAAATATTTATTAATGTATTGTTGGATAACTTTTTTTAAATAGTTGAATTATCAGTATGAAGATGAAATAATGCCAGTTGTTATACAATGTGTTGCTGAAGAGGGTGATGGTAAGTTTTGATCAATACATTAGAATTTTTTTGAATTAAATGAATGAAATTAAGTCTATTTTATGGTCAATAAGGAAAACTATTTATGAAATAAATGCCAATCATAGATAAGGATGTCAGTTTATTCACTAATAAAAGTTTTATTATATACTAACAATGCAATTGGAACAAAATACTTTTATCTACAGTGTGTGTAAAAAGTATAAGAAGACTTTTTTAGGATGTAAAAAAGATTTTTAAACTTAAGAAAAGAAAATAATAGTGATAAACAACTGTTTTTTATTCTTACATTTTACAAACCAAACATTATTTTACTTCTTTCTTTAATAATGTTATAACCTATGGAAGACATTTTTAATTAATACAAAGCATGTAAAAAGTTCTTTGTAGGCTATCATAAAACATTAATAAAGACAAATTTGTGTTAAACAGGACAGAAAAATGAGTACTATCTTCATGTTTTTTTCTTTCTTTGGAAGAAATAAGGCTTTTTCATTCTTTTAAACACCTTTTTACACTTTTTAAATTTTTCACATGGATCTTCACTCAAAAAAAGTACTGCCATTTTTAAACATCTGTTCTTTAATTTAAAAGAGAATGATGAATACTTATTTTATATGGATTTAACTTTAATGACTTAATAATAAGAGACAGAACCTTTTAATAGTTATTTTTGTGTTTTACAGAACCCAGGCAATCTCATGTATTAATAGCTGTTGTTGAAAAAAATGCTGATAATATATTTTCTGTGAAGCCATTAAAACAAAAACTGTTCATTGATGGCTTATGTTATCTTCTACAAGAAATATATGGCATTGAAAATAAAAATGTATTTCAGCCAAAGGTAAGGTAATTTTTTTCTAGTTTATTTTATATAAATTCAAATTACACAATTTAAAAATAAATTATTTAGAATTACATTTGTTTTTATAAAACTCTGAAGATTTTATAAAGCTAAAAACAATTTATTAATGTATGAAAAAGTTTATAATAATGTTAATTTTTCTTTTCTTTGCTTTTTGCCTATAGGCACTAAGAGGGCCTTTTTAATTGTATACATTTTAGATTCTTACCAGGTCCACAGTGGGTGTGTTTGGGTGACAAGGGATGGGCCTGACATCTATGACAAACCACCCACACAATATTTCTTGGGTTGCTTGCTTGGATTCTATCTTGGTTTTCTAGAGCAGTAGCTTGATGTCTTAACTGCCCCAGCCATCTTGGCCATCTTTTCTCATATGTGAAATTGAAATAGTTTTTTTTTTTTTTATTGAAAATGATAATATTTATATAGCACAAGTCTAAGTTAAATTTTAAAATAAGAAAATTTTTTTAAATTTTACTGGTTTTAATTTTTAATCATTCAACCAACACTCAGATAAAAGTTTGTAATCATTACAGTAACACCTTAAATCACCAAGAAAAGATTTATTCAATGAACATTTTCAAACTGCTTGAAAGACCATGAGGTTTTAAATTTTTGGAACATTAACAACTGTTCCTTATTAATGTAAGAACATATTTAAAATTACAAAATTACAAAGATTTGTTTCAAATAAATTGTTATTTGAATTCAAAGTAAATATGTAAAAGTATTAAAAAAAAAAAAATGATAATGATAAATGAAAGAGAAAGAAAATGTGGTAAAAATAAAAGAAAAAGGAAAAAAATCACATTTTCCGATATTGTTTTTTATTGAATGAGCATTAAGGGTTAGAATCAGGTGAGTTCCTCTCAACTATATAGTTTCATGTTGTGGGTAGAATTGTGGTATCCTTATAGTTCAAACATTTCCCTGAAAGGCTATTTCTATATATCTCCACCTTTTTCAAATATGTTTGTTGAATAAATCTTTTCTCAGTGATTTAAGGTGTTATTGTAATGGTTTAAGTTTGTTAGAATCTAAATTACTTTTACTTTCCTGGCTGTTTTATATAACAGAGGGAAAGCATGACAATCAATCATAAAAATTACCCCCCAAGAATTTACATTTTTGGACTTGGGGAGACCTTGAAACATCAAGAAATGCAAAATAATTTGGAATTTTTTTCTGTTTGCATATGTTTGGGGAGCAGTTTTTTGTTTACCCACTTTGAAACTTAATAACTCTTGTGCCTTTTGTCAAAACTTTCTGAAATTTTACAGGGAGGTTTGAGTATTAGGGGATTGATACTATTAAATTTTGATGGTTAAAGGTCCAGGGAGTCAAATCATATCTTGAGTGGGCTTAAACTTAATGAAGATTTCACTTGTTATTAACATTTACAATTTTTTTTTATAAAACTCTTCTCTACCCTCAAACATAAACTGTTTGCCATTTTATGATAATTAATGTGATATTTTATTTAAAAGCTTTTTATAACAGATGGCACAACACACAATTTTAAATTCTTTTACCTAAAAAGTAATGCAACTTGTTGATTTTTAAAAAATTGTATTTATTAAATAAAAAAAAACAAAGTTGTTTATATTTGTATATAAGCAGCTTTGTATGTAAATCATTTCCACAAACTTTTGCTTGCATTTTATATAAATGATATAAATTATAAGTGCAAATGAAAACAAGACAGGTAAATTCAATGTTATGTTATGGGATTAATCACTTAAACCTTGTAGGACTATAGAGCATTTGTCATAATATAATGGCACCCCAAGCTGAGTACCGTGACATGTATGGTAGTGTATGTGGAATTTTTAATACTCTAGTGTAATTGAATCCACTCCCTCCAAAGACAGTCTCTTTCTCTCCAAAACATCAAAGAATTTCTTAACTTGTGAGTCACTGGTATGGATGATACCCATTAAACGGCATTCCAATTAGTGGCACTGACACATTTCTTGCTTTTCCACTTCTGCCTCTGGTTTGCCAGTTTTGTTAAGGTTTGGGGTTCTGCTCAAAAGATGCCCCAATTAGGCAGAGCATTTTAACCAAAGAATAGTTTGCTTAGAGTGCTGTTAAATTATAGAAAAATGCTCTATAATCTGTACATGGGTTTAAAGATAAATGAATTTGAATGAAGAACATAAAAAAATTCTTTAAAAACTTTTGTTAAAAGTCAAAATACTTTAAAAATAAATTAAAATGTTGTCATTCTAATAAACTACAAAAAAGTTAATTAAATTAACATAGAAATCTTCAACTTCAATGTTAATCTATGTTCTCATGTTTTTGAAATATATATTATTTTCTGAATTGTCAGAGAATCTCAGAAAATGATAGTTTTAGAATTCTATATCTTGATATTATTTCACTTACAGTTGTAGAAAGTATGTTAACTAATAAGTTACATTAAGAAAATTTTTACAAAAATGTGAAATCATATATATTTTTTTTAAGGATATAAGTGACGATGAAGTTGAAGATAGTGGGTCTGAATGTGTGATCTGCATGTGCGATGCTCGAGATACACTTATTCTACCGTGTAGGCATTTATGCTTATGTAACAGCTGTGCCGATTCTCTTCGTTATCAAGCCAACAATTGTCCTATATGCAGAGCACCATTTCGGGCCCTCCTTCAAATCAGAGCCGTACAAAAATGTTCTACTCCTCTTCAGATTAATAGTTGTGGAGATAATCAGGTACTTACTAACAATTAACAATTTGCACTTTCTTTGAAAATACAATGTATCTAGTCTAAATATTCTAAGATGCCACATTCAGATTTTAAGATTATAATATAGTACTTAGTTTATCTCTCTTATTTTTGTGGGTTCAGTAGAAAATTTATATTTTAGCAGTCAAGAATGTTATAATTAGGCTAGAAAAACAATAATGAATTTTAAGTATTGTAATAATCCAGATTTTATTGAAGACAATAACCATAAACTACAATATGGGTAAGGGTTCTGAAATTCTTTCTTTTATCTGTAAACTTTCAAGTTTGAGAATTTCAATACAGCACTTCTAACATTCAAAGGTTTCCAATGACAACTTTATTTACTTAATTTACTGTTACATATGCATTTTGGAATGATATATACTTTCATTCCCTCTTCAGTGCTGTTTAGGTTAAAAAATAATAGTTTTGAACAATTTTTAAAATTCATATACATTCAGATCATATACTTTAAAAACTTGTTAAAAAATACAAGTCTTTTATTCGTAATGGTAAATAAACGATTTAACACTTACAAACTATAAAAATTGATATACAGATATTTCACATAAATATTATAACATATTACTTGAAAGTTTAGAGAGAAAAGAAAGAAATTATAAACTAAATTTAATTTTACCAGTATGACAATAACAAAAAAGTTACTGTCATACTGGTAAAATATAAAATATTTATGATGAATCTTAAAGTAAAGTAAGTTATATACTTATTAAAGCAAAAGGTTATTTTGTAACATAAGGCAATTTCTCTCTCTCCTGTGGTCACTAAGAGGACCTTTTAATTTTATCTGTTTTGGGTTTAGTCAAGTCAACAATGAGAGTAGTTGGGTGATGAGAAAGGAAGCCCAACACTCAGGGACAAAACTAATTGTAAAATTTGTAGGATTTCTAATCCATACCTGCACCTAGGTCTGTCCAGAGTGTAAGGATGATGCCTTTTCTGTCTTGGCCAACTAGTTGTCATTAAGAATATAACATTAATAAAACAGTTACTAAAGAAAAATATTGATGTGTAGCAGCACAATATGTGATCTGTTTAAATATTCAATTAGGACTGTTGTCCAGTTTTGGTAAAACGTTTTTGTTAATAGGCCTACCTAATATTTGTAAATATATTAGCATGATTCCAATATTAATACTAATAATTAATAATACTAACTACTAATAATAATAATATTTGTATACAAATACAACAATACAAAACTTTTGTTTAATGTCCACACAAGTACACAACAAGTACATTTTAGCTATAATACTGCAGCCCATTCAAAAACACTAACTTAACATGATCTGAGGTAATATTTAAAGTTGTGCACTCCTAATACATAGATTTAAAAAATTAATATATATAAAGCTTTTGATAGCTAAATTTGCAAATTTTGAACCAATAAATCTTTTTTTTCATATAATAGTGAAGATTAAAGGTTTAAATAAATATTAAACAAATAATTAAATATGAAAGTACTAGAAATCTTAAATTCTGGCTTTTTGAAATTATGTTATATATAACTTTATTATTGATTTGGAAATAAGTATTTAGTTTTTATGAAATAATATTATTTTCAGGTACCCCAAGATGTACCACCAGGTTATGAGGCTGTTCCTCTTATAGAAGCACTAAATGGACCTGTACAACAGCCTTTACCACTGTCTCCTTCCCCAAGTAAGCATATTAGTTTGCTGTATATATAAATATATTTTAATGATAATTAATTGTATATAAAACCAATCCTGAATTATATAAACATATTTGCTACAAGTTGACAAAATTGTGTTGTGTGAAGGTGGCATAATAAAATCACATCAAACCAGCAATGAATGTGTTAATTAATATTTAAATTATAAAGCCAGATTATCAGATTCTAACATGCTAATTAAGTATAGATATTATATAATTTGAGTAAGGTAAGTGAATAAATTTAATACAAGATGGGTGATGTAAATTTAATAAACAGTAGTAGTGAGTTTGAGTTCCACTCCAGATCAATCCTTTCTTTCAGAATTTTCTAAGTTAATTTAATTTTTACTACTAAAACTTAATACAAGATTGTGACTTAATCACTTATTTTTTAGCCCAAATTATATAATATCTGTATATTTAATTAGCCCTGTCACTGGTCTACATAACTGACTTATAAATAACAATTGTTTACAAGNAATTAATTGTTAAATTGTCTAGTAAAAGCGCCAAAAAAAATTTTCTTAAAATTCCACTAAAGAGAGCATCTTTCTTTAAGAGCATGTGGAACCTATATATCGAGCTTTGAAATGAAACCAATTTGTTTCAAGTAATCATAAATGGTTCAATTTGACAAAATTAATCTTAGTGATTTCCTGTGTTGTTATTCAGCAGTTTGCTTCAATCACTACCTTTATTTTGCTTTCATTGGCTTCAACTGGCCATCCAGAATGTGGTGCATCTTCAATTTTGAAATTGCCAGAACGAAATTTTGTAAACCAGTTTTGGCACTGTCTTTCTCTCAACATATCTTCTCCATACACGTCGCACAATTTTTTTTTCACTTGAACAGCATTCTTACCTTTTTGGTAATAAAAGAGCAAAATATGCTGAAAATGCTGCTTTTGATCTTCCATATTTGATGGGACACAAAAAATAAACAATTGCACGAAATCAAACAAAATTTTCTACAAATAAGCCATAAAATGCTAGCTGTCAAAATATATAATGATAATATGGTTTAGAACGAAAATGGCGGGAAAAATACGACTAATCCGTCTAATGATAAAAAAAACGAACTTACTTTCCGAACAACCCAATAATTGAGACCAGAGATATGATGATAATAATATGATGCTTATGCTTTGAGGCCAATTTTTACTGTTGTAAGATACTTTACAGCAGTAAATAGACATTAGAATTGTTAGGTCAAACAAGTTCACAAAAAGAATGAGCAACAACGTTTACAACATAAGACTTACGTCTACATGTGTACTGTAAGTATATAGTTGGCAAGTCTATTATTTTTGTTAGGGGAATGATAGAAGCTGTTTGGATTAGCATACTGTAATATCATTCTATAAAATGTGCATTTTAACTAAATTAATTTTTCTGTTCAAAATAATGAAGTAAAGTATTATTTTTAATGATGATGATGTTAAATATTGTTAGTCTTCTGGAAGCTATTTATTTTAAAATATTTATTTCATTAAGCTTAAATTATGATTTTAAGTTATAAGTGATTATGATGATAAAAGTCAATAACATAGAAGTATTAAGAAATACAATTACTAACACATCCAATAAAATTACTATTTTGACTGCTTAGAGCTCTCATTAAATCTCTTAACTATAAACTTCCATGCAGAGGGAAGACTTTCTGCATCCCTCGCATTTAAACAGTCTTCCTGTATCTTACTCCTATAAATCTGCAACTTTTCAGCTGTCAACGCAAAGATGGGGAAGATAAAGGTTCTATGATGGCTGCTTCATTCCATTTAACTACAGATCCTGGTGCTTGCACCATTTGGGACAAAATTGTTGCATTAGACTCCTTTCTGATATTATAACTATTTTCCTTGATTCTAAGTTCCAAACTCCTGGTGGTTACTCCAAAATAGTCTTTTTTAATGCCCAATTGCATATTCTCATAAGGAATTCTATAAACCCCTGCTTTCTCCTCTGACATTATAGCATCCTTATCATTTCTGAGGATTTTGTATAAATTAGGGGCCCTTTTTATAAGCATTCTCGAACCTTTTCTGCGAGCAATCTCTTTCATAATGCTATTCATACTTTCGTTATATGTAAATTTTAGTTTGGGACTTAGAATCAAGGAACATAGTTATAATATCAGAAAGGAGTCTAATGCAACAATTTTGTCCCAAATGGCACAAGCACCAGGATCTGTAGTCAAATGGAATGAAGCAGCCATCATAGAACCTTTATCTTCCCCATCTTTGGCGTTGACAGCTGAAAAGTTGCAGATTTATAGGAGTAAAATACAGGAAGGCTGTTTAAATGCGAGGGATGCAGAAAGTCTTCCCTCTGCATGGAAGTTTATAGTTAAGAAATTTAATAAGAGCTCTAACAAT
>NW_019385625.1:75733-91862 GCF_000671375.1 Centruroides sculpturatus | reverse complement strand
CAATATTCTTATGATAAATAAATATTTTATTGAATTATATGTTGACCATTTTGGTCAAATATCTGTTGTCATCGTTTGTGGTAGTAGCACGATTTCACATTCATAAAAGTTTTGATCGTTGCTTACAAAAAACCGATCCAAGTGATTTTTGACATTGTCATTTCAAGTAAATGTCTTACAGTTAAAAAAAGTTGTATAGACTGGAACAAGTAATAATCTGAGTGTGCTCGATGTGGCAAATACAGCTGGTGTGATAGCACGTCCCATCTAAGTTATAACAGTTTCTGACGAATTACCAAACTTGTGTGAAATTTGACATTATTGTGGTAAAACACTACAGCTGTTTTTTTAATCAATTCTGGCCGGCTTTTTCTGTTTGATGATATTATGCAATTTGTTTACTCGAATGCAGTACACTTTCGAATCAATTGTTAAATTGTCTGGTAAAAGCTCAAAAAAAAATTCCTTTAATATCCCACCAAATAGAGCATTTCTCATTAAGAACTCGTGGAATTCATATATCGAGCTTTGAAACGAAACCAATTTGTTTCAAGTACTCATAAACAGTTCAATTTGACAAATTTAATCTCTTAGTGATTTCACGTGTTGTTGTTCCGCAATTTGCTTCAGTCAGTACTTTTATTTTGTTTTCATTGGCTTCAATTGGCCATCCATAACGTGGTGCATCTTTGATACTGAAATTGCCAGAACGAAATTTTGTAAACCAGTTTTGGCACTGTTGTTCTGTCAACACATCTCCACCATACATGTCAGACAAATTTTTTCTTGCTTGAACGGCATTTTTGTTTTTTTGGTAATAAAAAAGCAAAATATGCCGAAGATGCTGCTTTTGATCTTCCATATTTGATGGGACACAAAAAATAAACAATTGCACGAAATCAAACAAAATTTTCTACAAATAAGCCATAAAATGCTAGCTGTCAAAATATATAATGATAATATGGTTTAGAACGAAAATGGCGGGAAAAATACGACTAATCCGTCTAATGATAAAAAAAACGAACTTACTTTCCGAACAACCCAATAATTGAGACCAGAGATATGATGATAATAATATGATGCTTATGCTTTGAGGCCAATTTTTACTGTTGTAAGATACTTTACAGCAGTAAATAGACATTAGAATTGTTAGGTCAAACAAGTTCACAAAAAGAATGAGCAACAACGTTTACAACATAAGACTTACGTCTACATGTGTACTGTAAGTATATAGTTGGCAAGTCTATTATTTTTGTTAGGGGAATGATAGAAGCTGTTTGGATTAGCATACTGTAATATCATTCTATAAAATGTGCATTTTAACTAAATTAATTTTTCTGTTCAAAATAATGAAGTAAAGTATTATTTTTAATGATGATGATGTTAAATATTGTTAGTCTTCTGGAAGCTATTTATTTTAAAATATTTATTTCATTAAGCTTAAATTATGATTTTAAGTTATAAGTGATTATGATGATAAAAGTCAATAATTTTTTCAGTTCAGCAACCTCATGTAGAGAGTCCTGATATTTCTCAAAAATTAAGAAGCATTGAAAGGTTAGTAAGATTTTAAATAAAACAGTGTATATGTATTTTTTTTATCCAAAGTAATTTTTTTGCAGACTTCATTCCAACAGTGCAGCATCTTTAAGAGCATTGGGAAATAGTACAACTGAGAAGGAACCAATAAATAATTGCCATCCTCAGGAAGAAAATGAAAGCTCGCCAGAAGTATTATCTCCTATACTATCTCCTGACAAAGCCACTCACAAGTCCGAAACATTATCATTGACACGAGGCGAAGCCAAGAGGCACAGGAAAGGAATTATTGCTCTCTCTGCTCCCGAGAAAGTTCGTCTCCTCTCGGACTCTCTTCATATTGTGAATGAAATCAACAGCGGAAAGAAGAAGGTAGTTGCAAAAGTTTTGTTATTTATTGTTAAATTTATTTTATTTGTATAATTTAAAAAATTTGATTTTTTTTTAATTCTCTTTTAAAATATAATTTAATATTACATAAATATATTCAAACTTTATAGGATTATTTATATGATTAAATTGCAATAAAATAGTCTGTTTTTAANATCCATATTTTGTGGGCGTATTTTAAATATAATTTACTAAATTCTGTAATTTCTTACATGGGTTTTTGCCGATATAGCTAATAAAATAAGAACTGAAGACAGGCGTAAAGCTTGAAATGCATATTCCTTCTAAATTATAAAAAATAAATGTACTTTTTTCATTAAAAAAAGAGTGTTCCTGCGTGACTTGTTCTCGATAGCAACTTTATGTAATTCCGAAAGACATAAAACTAAAGTGGTCTGATTAATTGAAAACGTGATTCATGAATAAATGAAATTTATTGCTCTTTACTAAAACGCAATTAGAATTTCATATAAATTTTACTGTAAATTTATTAAATGTCACGAATTTCTTTGTAAATTATCAATTACCTTCCAATTACCTAACAATTAAAAATTACCTTTCAGTTTACTAAAGTAAATGCTCCTGATATATACCTGACATTAGGCTAGTCTGATTTGTTTTTGAAATTTTTAATTTCAAATAAATTTTGGAAAAAATTTGCCCTTTACATTTTTATGATTTTTTCAAACTGTAATTTAGACATTTGAATCAGACACGACTGGGGGGGAAAATTCTAGAACGTTCGATTTAGGCTTACCAAAGCGCTTATCATCACGTATTTCATTGGAAATTGATGCATCTTCAATGTCTGACAATATGAAATACAGTCGACTCCCCTATAACACCGCAGATACGTTCCGTTCTTTATGAAATTGATGTTCTAAGAATCCTTGAATACATGAGCCAATCTCAGCCCGACAGGTATGCAGTTTACGGACTACGGCTGTTTGAAAGGTTTTCTTCCATAAAATTAATCGATTCTAGACTAATTCGACTCAACATTTCCAAAATGCGTATAATTTTTTTGGGAATAATCCATATAAACTATGCTATAAACAAAAAATTGTAGGATTACTTACCGAGTGTGCACCGTTCGACGTCGCCATTGCTTAAGCTTGTTTTCGTCGTGGAGCTTGTCATCGAATGGCGCTCGCGTGCGTCGTGATAAATTATTATTTTTTTTTTTGTGAAAAATTCGCTGAACTTTAGAGACATCATTAATATAAATATAATTTTTATGGATGTTAAATAATAAATGGTTTTTAGTAGGTCCGCTGCTCGTTTAAACTCAACGGTTTGTGCAATATCCGCTATTGGTCTAGATTCGACCCATCCTGCCACGACACGAGTCGGGGATGAAGTTTCACCGAATTATAGGAGTTTCTTTTATCGTGTTTGTACGAATACTGTCGCAATTTTTTCGCCTTCATATAGGAATCAGAATTATATGAACCCGTGTTATAGGGAGTCGGCTGTATTCAAAAGAGCACATCCACGTGCTTTTGCTCCATCTCTTCGTAAGTGGCCACAAGGCAACGAAGGCTCACGTTTCGTCTGCAATGCGTTGGTTAAAACTTTCTTTCCTAAACAAAAGTCTTCCAGCTGTTGCGAGGGGGTTGTCCATAAATTACGTAAGGTATTTTGAAGTGGATGGGGTCAAGGATTTCTTACGATTTCTTACTCAGGGGTAGGGGTAATAGATCTCGTCTTACGTAATATTCTTATATTTATTTTTTGATCTCGTTGAGTGGTGGAGTTTTGAATTTGTCGATTTCTTTCAAGAACGCTCGTTATACTAACACCATCTCGTGTGACATGATAGAATAATAAAGCTAGCAGACTCACGTTCTACACATTTTTTATCATGGGAGAAAGACAGTGTGGTGGTTTCTCTCTCTTTTTTTTTTTATTATTAGAATAAGTGCACCACTCCTACATGTGTATAATACTAAGAATACATAAATCAAAATACATGATACAAAATAAACATAAAATTAGTATTTGGCCTTTGTGTGAAAACTAAAATGTAAAACTAGAAATTATAAATAGTCTTTTCTTTTATATTTTTTTGAACATAATTGTAAAAAGCATCAAACAGTGGCTTCTGAACAAGCTTATCGAGTGGACGTGGCCACCTGAAACCAAGCGTAAAGTTTTCTAATTTCAGAATAAGTCTATAAGTCTATCTTGATCGTAAATTGGACAATGATCATATGGTCGACGGTGTCTAGGTTTTCTGTAGAGCAAAAGCAAGAGGCAGTTTCTGCCCGGTTATACCTTGCCAGTTAGCTTCTAAAATTATCATGCTCAGTAAGTAGTTGAGCAGCAGCAAACGTTAAATCTCTAAGTAGTGATGAGAACCTGCATTCAACACTAGAAAAATAGTCTTGTTATTCTACCAGTTTTACAGCTCAACCATTGTTGATTCTACTTTTTCATAGCATTGTCATGAATATAATTTTTAAGGCTGCTATGTGAGTGAGGGATGTGAGTGTAGTCCAAGTCAGTGTCCTTTGCAGCTGACTTAGCCTCAAAGTTGGCTTTTTCATTTCCTAGTATGCCAGTATGGCCAGGAACAAATATAGAAGTTATCTTATTTACATGATTTTTAATATGGTGCTGGATATATGCGATTTTATTGCTATTGCAATTGGGATTTAATAGAGCTTTTAGGACAGACTGAGAATCACTGTAAATGTTGATAGACAGAGTTTCGTTTGGTAGTGAAGTGGCCCACTGAACAGCTTGGTAGTCGGCATCTTCTTCAGCTTGATAGATGGAGGTATGTTGGAGGTATCTGTACCTTCTAACATATTTTTGGCAAAATATGTCAGTTTGGAGGAAGATACAGATACTTGAGCCGACAAGAAGGGAGCTTTTGGACCCATCTGTGTAGATATTAATGTCTGCATGATTATCCATGGAGGAAGCAGATGACACCAAATAACCTTGTTTACAGGATGATGATCAGAGATAGTAGGGTAATTGCAATGTGGTAGCGTATGAACAGCCGTAGATAGGAGTAGAGACCGTTGTTGAGCCTTGACGTTTGTAGTTCTGATGTAGTAGTTTAGAACCTATCTTTTCTACAATATTGTTTTCTACAATACATAGTGGCAAAGGAAGAAGCTCTACTAGTATCAGAGAGACATTAGTAAAAACAGTTCTGCAGCACTTTGAAATTCTGATGTCAAACTGGCTTCGAAGAGAGAGTAATTTACTTGCTACGGAATTTTTACTATTTATAGTTACATGACCACAGCCAGAGGCCATGTAAAGTAGCATTGGTTGTATTGCCCCATTATATAGAGTTTTATAAGCTTTATTATTTAGTTCCCAGGTGCACCTAGCACATTTTAGTAGCATGTAGATTATTTTCTTGTCCTTAGCCAAGATGTAATCAATATGGCAACGGAATGTGGTTTGTCTCTATTTTCTCTTGTTTTATTTTGTATGACGTTGCTGTTTACACGTGCACTAGCTAGTCAATCTGGCAAAGTTTTTTGTGTCTTTTGCGAAAATTAAAATTATTATAAAAATAAATATTATGATGTTGATTAATGATGATAATAACAATAATAATATTGTTAATAATTAAAAAATAAAGTTCTTAAAATAAATTGTTCATTCGAATTCATTAAATTTTTATATTTTTAAATTTGTTCACATAAAGTCTTTTATAAATAATAGTACTGTACATATTAATTAACTAATTAATAATTATATATTTTGGATCTAAGGTTTTTAGGGTTTCATTAAAAAAATTTTTTTTGTCAAAATTTTTCTATAAAATCATGCCTAAATATTACGTAAGATAGGGAAGGGGAGGGGTGATCAAAGAAAATATTACGGTTTCTTACACAGGGATGGCTGGGGTCTAGAATGGCCAAAATTGCCCTTATGTAATTTATGGAGGGTCTCTAATTCAGGTTTGTGCTAATAACACACCCAAAAATCAAACTAACTTTCTGTGGAGATGTTTGGTTCAAGATAATCCATTCTAATTTCAGTTTTATAATAAGATTAAGGTGAATTAATTATTAAATAGATAAATTTATTAACAATAAAAATGAAATCAACTGCATTTGAAGATTGAATATATATCGGTATTTTTTTTTTTACTTTTGAATTCCTTGCATGTTTTCAAATTTTTTGGTTAATAATTCAGTTAATATGATTAGCAAGAGTAAATATGAACTATTGTCTTATTAGAATATACATAGCCAAGCAATATTATGTAGGCTTATGGTCTTAGAAAGTAACTGAGTACTGTATTTCAGTCTATTGTATTTTTACTTTTTTATTCATGTGGAGTCAGTGTTTTCTTTGTAAACTTAATATTATAAGAGTAGTAGTGGTTTGGGTGACACTAATCACAAAATTAATTTTTACTCAAGTAAATTTTAAAATATGAAATAATATTAAGTTGTATTGATAAAATTTGTTTTAATAATAAGTTGTTCTGAATAGGTTTTCAATAAGAAGTTTTATTATAAATTTTCTTGAAATATTATAACACTGAAATAATTTTTCTAATCACAAAATTAATTTTTATTCAAAGGAAATAATCTGAATGTTGAGAATTTTAAAATATGAAATAATATTAAGTTGCATTAATAAAATTTGTTTTAATAATAAGTTGTTCTGAAAATTCATTTTGTGATTAAAACAAATTTTCAGAACAACTTATTATTAAAACAAATTTTATCAATACAACTTAATATTATTTCATATTTTAAAATTTACTTGAGTAAAAATTAGTTTTGTGATTAGAAAAATTAATTTTGTGATTAGTGCCACCCAAACCACTACTACTTTATAAGAATAAATATTTAGTTAATTTACAATTCTAAAATTTGTTCTTTTACTTAGGACATGGATGTAGATGTAGCTGAAACAAAATCATTATTAGAAGGTAATACAGCTGGAAATCAAAAAGCAGCAGTTCCATCCAGTGTTTGTCATTCTGTTAACAATTCTGTATTTTTATCAACTCCACATTCACTTCATTTATGTGAAGGAAATGATAAATCAGCAATGACAGGTAAGTTGATTTGTCTACATGCTTTTATAAACTATTGTAATGTGTTATCATCAGTGTAATTGCAAAATTATGAGAGGTATCCAAAAAGTAAGTTCCAGTGGGCTAGTAAAAGCATATGACACTCTACTTTCAAACCATAGTTATTGGCATTAGCTGTATTGTATATATCTCACACTACTTTTTGACATAGTTTCCACAACTGTTGAGGCATTTGTCATAGTGAGGCATTAATTTTTGTATCCTCACATTGTAGAATGATGTTGAGATACAAATCACATGTCCATGGCTTATTTGACATTGTTGTCATCATGTAAATGTCTGCCACTTCAGATGCAGGAACAAATGGGAATTGCTTGGCACTGGGTTGGAGCTGTAGGGGGATGAACCATTGGTTTCCAGCTGAGTGTTGTGATGAGATCTTGCATTTTGGCATCAGTATATGAGTAGGCATTATCATGAAGCAGCACATTATTCCAACTAAGCATGCCCCATCATTTGTTTTGGATTGCAAGACAGTTTTTTAGTGTCTCACAATAGATGCCTATGTTGATTATTAACCTGGAGGCAAGAATTCTACAAGCAAAATGTTTTTTCTTTCCCAAAACACTGTGCACATGACCTTTTGATTGAAATGGTCTGTTTGAAGATTTTCTCACTTGGCAATGATGTTTGGCTTTACCCCATGGATTACTGTTTTGATTGAGAGGTTGTATGCAGCACTCTTATCTTGTTATCTGTAATAATGCATCTCTGGAATTCATCATTCTGCTCACTGTATCATATCAGAAAGTCAACATACTACCAACTTATTTCATTGTGTTCCTTGGGGAGCACCCAACATGATTTCCAAAAATCCTGGTGATCAGACACTATTTTGTGAGAATTGCAGGAAAAGTGGAAAAATGGTGAATCATCTGTCCTCATGAACCTTCCTTTTTATCATGTGCACCAAATCATTAATGATAAACAGTTGGTCACTTCATGGATTGTCATGCACATTTCTGTGTCCTTAAAGTTTCTCATCCATCTCTGTACCATTGAATCACTCGTGACTTGTTCTCCATAAACCTTGTGCAGTTGGTGATGAAAGTCTGCCAGTTTCCCAAGTTTTGCATTGAAGAAATGGATAGAAAGCTATATTTCATAGGCAACAGGTTCGACAATTTTCTTGAACATTGTAAGTTCATAAAACAATGAGTCAACATGATCTAATTGTATGCAAATGAAATCTGTTGCTTGCCAATGGATAAAGAAATTCAGCAAGCATGCAAGCACATGGCCTTGACTACAGTACTGCAAGGGTGCTATTTGAAAATAGAACTTACTTTCTGATATACACCTTGTGCATATAAAATAAATACAATGATGCCTTGTACTTCAAATTTAATTCATTCCAGGAGACAGTTTGAAGTTTGAAGCAATTTTTCCCATTAGAAATAATGGAAAGTTAATTAATCCATTCCCAGATTCTGAATGATACCTATTTTGATAAACTTAGACTTAAAGTGTATGTATACCAAATTACTTAATATCTAATTATTAATAGTAGGAAAAAATAGCCCAGGCTTAGTAATATTATAACATTACTAAGCCTGATGTATTAATAATTAGATATTAAGTAATTTGGTATTAGAGATAGACATCAGGTGTCATCTCTTATCGTGTGTAACATCCAAGTCCATCCACAGTTATCTCTTGAATAACCATGGATGGTTATATCAAGAATTAAATGTCTGGAAATGAAGAATTGCTCAGAGGTCTGGGTGGCATAACTGGCAATGTGACCACACAGTAAGTGGGCATTGTGAGTTTGAATCCTGCTCTGGACTGATTCTTTTCTTCCAGCCTATTCTAAAATTATTTAATACATATTAAATTATTATAATTACTAATTTCAATAAGAGATGGCATCTAACATCTACCTCTAATACTAAATTACTTAATATTTAATTATTAATAGTAGCAAAAAATAGCCAGATTAATTATGGTGATTTTTGGTTTATTAAACTTAAAGCAACAAATACACATAATTTAAGATAAAAATAAACATAATTAAATGCCCTGATAAAAAATTAAAACACTAAAACAATAAATAAAATACATAAATACTGTACAATAAAATGAAAATTGCATTTACTGCTTACACATTGTCAACTTCAGTGTCTTAAACATGGCTGCCATATCTGCCATACATATACTGCTTTCATGCTTTGTGATAAGATCCTTTTTTACTTCAATTGTGTTTATTATAACCTTCCTCTTAGACTTCATTTGCTTCTACACACTTCTCTGAAGCTATGGTTAGTGAGTAAAAGTTATAGTGGGATCTAACAAAGTTTTTGCATATTTTTGATAGCTGTCAATTACTTAACACAGATATGTGATTTAATTAAGTTATAACAGTTGTGAAATTTAACACATTATTGCTAATACAAGATTGTATTCTTCATTCAGAAGCTTATTTTAAACTTTTTACTTTTCATCTTCAATTTATTCAAACAAAATGTAATGTCTTTGGATAAAAAGCATATTGGGCATATTGTGCTTTAGAAGTTTTGGAAAGGATACAATGCTGTACAAGCAGTAAAAAAAATCTAAAAAATATGTTTGAATAAATGGAACCAATAACTTCAATGAGACCTTCTCTCTTATTATATTTATAAGTTATAATACATAAACTTTACTTTCTAGAATTTGAGTTTTTGATATTGTTAACTGCATTTAAAGAATTGTATTTTGCATTATTTTAGTTACTCAATAAAACATTGTTTTTAAAATATGTAAAAATAACAACAGATTAAAACAAATTTACTTTTGGATTTTTAAAAACAATATATTTTTTATTTCAAGATGCATCACCTGGAGGAGATGATTCAGATTATTACACACCCGAAGATCCAAATACTACCATTTTAGTGGACCAAGGCACGGACACGAGTTTAGATGCTTCGCAGGAAACCGAAATGACCCACATATCCGAATGTAAACGTAATAATGAATCTCCGAGTGTCAAGTGGAGACATAACGGGAGAGACTGGAGAAAAGGTGAAGCAGAAGCCATCGTCATCTGTGAAAATAACGAAAAGGACGAGAAAACGAATACCTGCATCGACATGCCGAACGATCACGGCCACGGTATCCAGACGCAATTATCTCCTAGCCGGTTCATACTAATGTCTCACTTGGAAGGGTCTCTGCCAGGAACTCCGGCGAGTAATGCTAGTAACCGCAGCAGTGGCGATAGTTTTAGTAGCACTTCGAGTACTCGATTCTTATTGCCTCATCAGAGCCACGAGACCCTTCCGGAGTGAGAATGTTGCGGATCAGTCTCGAAGTAAAATATCAGTATCGACATTGCTACGTTATATAGCAGGGAAAGAACCATTCAAACTTTATCTTTGAGGTATAAAATTTTTGAATATGCCACATCTAAATAAAATATAAAAATTGAGAAATTACATATACAGTTATAAATCTTGAGATTCTGTAAATACTAATATTTATTTAAGTAAGACATTCCAGTCTTTCGTAGAGAAAAGTTAAAAGTATTTCACATCATTAATGATATAAGACCTGATTTATTTTTTAATTTTTTCTTATGGTTTTGATAACAAAAATGTGTTTTAATAATATAGCAAGAATGTTATATTAATTTATTGAAAAATTAATAATAGAAAAAATTATATTATTTTTTAATACCAGTACAATTGCATATCTATGTATTTTATTATTTACAATGTTTTAATTATAAAATTTGATGATTATATAATATTTTATTTTTTAAAATTAAAAAAGTGAAGCAAAATTCTTTAATAAATTGAGTTTTAAATCACTCTAATGCCAATATATTTGTTTGAAATAGTTGACTCTTTAGAATTTGAGTTTCTAAATATATATAGTTCAAGGAGTCGTTATTTTATTTTCTATTTTAGAGATATTAAAAGTCTCATCAGATCCAAACTCTGAGAACTTCTCAAAAATGATTTAACACAAAATAAAATACTAACTCCTTGAACTGTATAGTATTTAAATAATGTATTTATTGTAATAATTATCCACTGGGCAATTATTTTAGTAAAAATATTGACATAAGACGAAAAGTCATGATTCAAAAGAGGAGTAAAACTAGTTAAATTGTTATATCGTGACAAATAAATAAAAAATAATTTGAATGAAGTACTTGAATTACTGTAATTAACCTTGTAAATTTTGATAATTCCCAACATCAGTAATATTGAACTTCAATAACAATATTAGCCAGTATTCATATTATCTATAGTCGATTGTTCAATAATATTGAACATCACTAGTGGTATTTAGATCAACCAGTGCAGTTTACCTCACACTACAAGTTAGATGGGCAGTTATTACAAAATATGGTACCTTTAATACTGGCTTTGAGCAAGCAATGCTCATCTTTGGAGCGTTGCAAAAAAGCACTAGAATCCCAGTAAAGTAAAAGAAAAAAAAATTACAGTAAACCCTTATTTTAATGGACTTTGGACCTGTCAAAAAAATTTAAAACTTTTTTCTTTGAAAATAGATTATGCTAAAAAGTTGGAACAAAGAGTCAGTGAGTATAAATTACTCAATGTACTGTACATTATTGTTTTATTCATACTTATGTCATAAAATGTGCAAGATGTGTTAAAATGTTATTAACATGTGTTTTTAAAATACATTCAATTTAACAGACTTTCTGCCATAGCAGATACCCCTTCCCCAATTAGTCTGTTAAATCAGGGATTTACTGTAGTTGCAAGGCAATGAAACAGTTTAAAAAGATATAATCAGTTATTAGAAAAAGTTTTTCAAAAAAAAGAAGTTATAAAAGAATGACAAAATGTGGAAGATTATGACTTTTATAACTAAAATTGTTTACACTTTTTGAAATTACCCATTTCCAGGTTGCCTGAACTTTCTTAAGCATCAAGAAAACAGTTTTACCTTTAAGTATACTTGTGGAGATGTAATATATTTTTTTAAGTAATAAGATATCTAGAAAATATAACTTTTGATAAAACTTGAATTTGAACAAGGAATGAAGTATTTTATAGTTAATTATGTATTGTGTAAATCTGAGAGTCCAGGAGCATTTTGTAAATTATTAACCCATTAACAATTTATTTTTTTATTTCATATTAAAATTAAGTGAACTACAGCAATGATAACTTGTAAGAGATTAAGCGAGATAAATAATGTTTTTCCATTTCCAACTTTTTGTAGAGTAAAAATATTGGCAACAAAATTCTGAAATGTTGTCAATGCCTCCTCATCCAGACTTTAAGCTGAATAAATAAAAACATTTAGAAATATAAAGGAAAATCTAGAAATGACCATTAGTATTCCTGAAGGTTATTTTATTAGAAAATGCTGCTATAAATTAGATAGCTTTAGATATTACAAGTACTGTAATTTTTAGTCATTGTCCATCCATTGTTCAGAATTAAATTCTGTATGTTTTGTTACAATAATTTAAAAAAGCTAAGCAAAAGAACATCGGTGTCTATGTTACTATGATCATTTGATTTAAAGTTTGATTGAGAGTCACAGCAATGACTCTGCACCAAGTAGAGAGTCACTGATCGACTATATACAGGATGTCTGAAAATTATTCACCCCATTACATATGTTCATAAAAATTACACCACAGAGATGGAAAAACTGATTGATTGGAGCAGGTAATAAAACAAATGGAAAAGTTTTATTTTTCCTCAGTAAACCTCAACATGTGCACAGTGTGTTGCACGAATAATGTCCAATCTGTATTTGAACTTTCCAAGTGTTCCCGATCGTGTCAATTGGAATTATTCCGATTGCCTGTGTGATGTATTCTTTCAATTCCTCCATACTCGATATCTTTTTTGCAAACACCCTATTCTTGGTCAAAGGAAAAAATCAAGAGGCGTCAGATTGGGTGAGTGAGAAGGCCAAGCGATGGATCCATCGATCTGGTAAAGTCGAGGTAATGGCCAGACTTTTTTCCCAGTGTGGAGGTGCCCAATCCTGTTGAAAATCACATTTGTTTGCCGGTCTTCCAGTTGCGGAACAACACACAATTAAAACATATCAAAGTAATCGCTGCTTATCACTGTTTTCGGCAAAGAAAAACGGGCCAATCACTATCGTTTGTCATGGCGCACCAGACATTCACTTTAGGGCTATTGCACTAGTGTTTCAGATATGTGTGCGGATTCTCAGAACCCCGTATTCAACAGTTATATCTGTTGACTTTTCCCGGTGTGAAAAGTATTTCATCCACCCTCGTCAACTTTTGACAGCATGGAGATAGCAAAATCCTTTCTTTTCGGATGGCCATCAGATATCACCTGCTAAACAATCTGCAATTTGTATGCATGCATCTCAACCTCTTATGATGATTACGTGGATCGCAGATCTTGGAAGATTCAGTTTTAAAGTTGCATGACAAATGGATTTTCGAGGACTTTGCTGGAACAACGCGTGAATCTGGTCGACATTTTCATTTGTCGTTTTCGTCCTAATTAGGTCTGTCTGATGCAGTACCTAGCGTTGCCAACTATACCGCATTGTATGGGACTGTCGTACATTTTCGAACGAAATCCTGCAACACGCGAAGACACGTGAAAATTCCTCAAAATATTTTTTAACGCTACTATTAAAGAACTTTATAAAAACATATTTATTGAAAATGAAACACGTACAGTATAAGTTAGTGTGGTCATGGACATGTGATAGATCGACAAGCGAAGTTATCTTACACAGTGGCGTGCCGTCCATGGAAGCTGTGGAAGCGCCGCTTCCCTTGTATTTTCTAAAATTCCCTTGTATGTATCTTATTACAAATTTCTATACATGTGAAAAACAATGATATATTCGAATATAAATTCGTATATGCATATTGCCAATGGAAGCGCTGTATTGTCGAATACAGTACAGATTCCACAGCGAAAATATTTGAATCGTGTAAAGCAGCCAGATTTTACGCATTCGCTCATGCATTTTACAAAGCACCAACCACGTATAACTCTTCCAACGATTGTATCCGGGGCCGGCACAGCTTGCCTATCATCAAATGTCACCGCACGCCACTGCTCTTACATCAATCACTGATCACGTAAAATTCATGCCGCTATGTATATATTGAATTTAATTATATTCCTGCAACACCATAATTTTTAAAATAAAAATGTTTAAAATTCTTTTCTAATTAAAACTTGTCTATTTTATTATCTGTTTCAAATTTAAAATAAATTACGGTAGGTTTTAAAACATTTTGATAATACAGTAGTTAAATTTAATTGTGCGTAATTACGAAAGACGTGATAAATACAGTCGATTCCCCTATAAGACGGTAGATACGTTCCGTTCTTTATGAATCAATTTTGTAGGAATCACAGCCTGACACGTGTGAAGTTTACAAAAGGTTTTCTTCCATAAAATTAATCGATTCTAGACTAATCCGACTCAACGTTTCCAAAATACGTATAGTTTTTTTGGAAATAATCCGTATAAACTACGCTATAAACAAAAAATTGTAGGATTACTTACCGAGTGTCACCATTCGACATCGCCGTTGCTCAAGCTTGTTTTCGTCGCGGAACAGCGCAGCAAACCGCGGCCGCGATTTCTGATGTTATTTTTCTGCGAAAACTTCGTTGAACTTTGGAGACATCGTTAATATAAATAATTTTAATCGCCGTTGAATAAGAAATGTTTCTTTCACAAGAAATGTATAAAATTACAGTGCTGTATTAGACTTACGGTATCTAATTTACATACTGTACAGACGATAGCTCGCCTAAACTCTCCGTAGCGTGGCGTTAGACAGCGGAAAGTATATATATAATTATAATAAAGTTACAATAAGTTAATATATAATTATATATACAGTACCTAATTTATATATAATTATATGTACAGACGATACTAAACTCAATTTATCCGCCTAAACTGTCCGTAGCGTGGCGCTGGACGGCGGAAAGTAGTTCGGCTGCCCGATGACGTTTTACGTAATTATAGGAGTTTTTTACCGTTCTTTACGAATACCGCCACAATTTTTTCGCCGTCTTATAGGAATCGTAATTATAGGAACCCGTCTTATAGGGGGATCTACTGTATTACTAAGTCTCACTACTGGAAGAAGAAACCTTCATTTAACTTTTTATATGTACTCTAGTCTGTCTCCTCAAAGTGAGCTACTGTCCTTCTCCCGAAGGCTTTTTAGATTTCTAGCCTTTCAAATTGTTTTGAGGCACTATTTTCTCTCGATGGCGTCTTTTTTCATTTCTAAGGAGTGAGGGAATTGTACGGTTCTTCTAAAACCTTACAATTTTCTCACTTGCAATTCTGTGCTTACTACATCGGGCTATTTCCTTATATATGGAACAGAGGGCCTTGCCGTAGATGACTACCACACCGTGTGATAGAACTGCCTCCGCTGAAATATTAAAAAAGGATAGATATCTGCAAACTGTTCGGGATAAGAACGACATGAATATAGATAGTCCATTTATGTTACTGTAGGCCTATAATCATACAATTTAGCAAAATCGCTGTAGAGGAAATTGTCGCGAACTTTGATGTCATAAACAATAATGTAACGAAACGATGACGTCATCTATGTTTTTCTTTACGAGCGTCTGCAGTGCCGGATGAAGAAAAATGAGAAAAAATACAGTTTTTTTGCGATTTTTGCACTTTTAAATTGTTTATATCAGTGATTCTCAACTTTTTTGTTGATGTACCCTATTAGCCCATTAGTTGTTTCTCAAGTACCCCCTACATTTTTGTGAGGTCAGCCGATTAGGGTGAGGGTTTTTCGACAGCCGAGCGGTTCTTTCTGTCGTGTGGGCGCAGAATGACTTTCTGAGACAGGTTTACCATTTTTAACCCGTTTATTAAACATAGAAATTTTCCTTACAAATTACTTGTTAGACGAGGTAGCACCCCAAAGCGCACGGATAAAGTTCGAAATAAAGTTCGTAAAAGTCGGTTTTCGTCACTAGTGGATGGACGCTGCCGGTGAAACACTCGGTGGGCCCCGGGGCGTTGATTACGGCTTTCGGCGGCTTCTCGCGGACGAACCGACGAATCTGTCGATTGCTAGGAGCACCCAGAGAACGATGCTTCCACGATGTTCCAAAATGTCCTTTTTTTTCTAAGATCTGGAGCACG
>NW_019385625.1:0-73384 GCF_000671375.1 Centruroides sculpturatus | reverse complement strand
AATCTTTTCTTGATTTTACTCACCAATTCGGTGCTTGCTTGCATTCTAGGATTTAAATTTATCTACGTAAAAAGAAGGAGTGGGGAAAGGAAGTGAAAGAAACAAACTTTTGAACTTTAACGATACGGAAGCCGTTAATGTGCAGATTACCTAGATACTCTGCAAATTACCTAGTTAATTTGAGAAATTGAACAATTTTTGCAGCTTTAACGGATCACCCTAGTTAATCTGCAGATTAGCTAGGTAATGTACACATTAACGGATTTCGAGCTTTAGCGGTAACATAATAATCTGCTGGAGTACGTACGGTGTTTGTGTTTTATGGCCCTTATAACTGAGTGCCATAAAAAAAACTCTAACTAACTAGACCAGTGGTATAAATAAATACATTTCAGCTATCTATATATAATATACTTATCAAATAATAACACAAGAAGTGTTAACAATTTACAGCAAATTTTATAACGAAAGTTAGATGTACCCCTTCGATTTATGCTCGTACCCCTAGGGGTACATGTACCCCCATTTGAGAACCACTGGTTTATATCAATATTTCGGCAACCGCTTTACACAAAATCTTGAAATTTTTAATGTATGTAAAAATTATGTATTCTAATACATCTGCAGATTCATAATCATGATCTATTATCCCATCACACTCCTAAATATCTCTCTCAATATGTCCATCCGATTTCTCTTTTAATTTTTGAATCTAAAGTAAAAAAACATTCGAAAAGAAATCCAAAGAGAACCTCCACTTGAGAAAATCAAAAGAGAAATCGGATGGACATATTGAGAGAGAATATTTAGGAGCGTGATGAGATAATCTGCTGGAGTACGTACGGTGTTTGTGTTTGTTAAGCGCGCGATAGACTTTACAAGAGACTGGCACATTTTTAAAGACTATATAATTAAAATTAGGTAAGAGCTACAACAAAACTAAGGTATGCTTGACATTTGTAATACAAGTAACTTTTTTTAATTTATAGTAAAAAACATATATGATAAATATGAAAATAAGCGGGAATTTTTCAAATAAAATGATCAAATATACAAGTTTTCAGAGATTATTCGTTACATGCTTAGAAGAAACAGGATTCAAATCGTCGCCAGAAAACTGTAAATCTGCCATTCTAGCATGGTACGTGTCTATAGCAGGAAAGCCGATATGCAAAGGAGCTAAATCTCTTAATTATCTACGTTAATCGTCTCTATAATTAATTTGATAGATTAAAATCTAAATTTTAATTGTAGGCGGTTTTACTTGCAATATAGAAGGGCGAATATTTATTTTAAATTTACTAGGAAATTCTAAACAAAATATCATCGTTCTCATTAGTTTACTTACGATAGACAGGGGCGGATCTAGGTTTATTAGGGGCCTAGGGCTTATTGAAGTCAAATGGGACCCCATTTTTTGTTATATTAAGAATCTTTGCATTGATTACAATAAAACAATCAATACTATAAATTATCATTATTAATATTAACTATTTTTTACTATACAATAAGTGCTCATTGTTAATGAAAAAGTTTTTAAAAATTTATTATGATAATTCAATTTTTGTGGGCCCTTGACACTTGGAGGCCCAGGGCTTAAGCCCTATTAGTCCCTATGTAGATCCGCCCCTGACAACTATTCTAAACTGTCTATCATACTCTATGAATGACAATCTAACCCAGTGGTTTCCCAAGTGGGCGCTACCGCTCCCTGCGGTGAGTAAATTTAGGGTGAAGAAAAGAGCAAGTGGGCGGCAGGAGAGCGCTGGAGGCAGGGTACTGAACGATGACCATAGGCAAAGGTTGGGGTCTTTTCCTTTCCTCTGCTAAACGGATAAGAACAAACATTGCGTTTAATGGTTTCCAGATGTTGAGAACAACGTACGGTTAAGGACACAAAGTGTGAGTGAGATTCATAGAAAAGTTTTTCTAAGAATATTTCTAAGCCTTTCTCACAAAAGAGAAAAAGAGTTGAGGGCGTTGGGTATAACTTTATGGAACCAAGGGGCGGTAGATCGAAAAACTTTGGGAATCATTGATCTAACTCAGGGGTGGCCAACAGTTTTTGCCCCAGGGCCGAATTGGAAAGAGAACTTTCTTCACGGGCCGAACCAGAGGCTGCCCTAGGAAGATTTTGAGGTTGTGCGAGATCTCATTGTAGTGTCACCCCGTAGAGACTAAATTGTACATTGAGATTACAGATACATTTTTCACATTATCGTGCATTATCAACGTTCTACGCTGTACAGGTACTTAAGTGATTTGTAATGGAGGGTTAACTCTAGCGAGTTGACCTTTTTTTTTTTTTAGGCATTAGAATTTTTCATCGATCTATTCTGACTTGAGTAGCTAATATTGAAAGTTTAATCGCAGACCACGTAAATCCATTACACAGGCCACATCCGGCCCGCTGGCCGTATGTTGGCATGCCTGGTCTAACCTTTCTGTGAAGCTGTTACTCGTAATGCTAAATACTGCATATCTCGCGAGGGAAATACTTGTCATTTGCTTGGGTTTACAAGAAATAAACACGAGTTTGTATTTGGCATATCTACATCTAAACACGTATTATCTTGTTATTTCACAACCTAATTCAAAATATCCCGTGTTTTTGCCTTCACTATTTTTGGTTGATATTCACTAATTTAATAGTAATTTTAAAAAATAAAGTTATAAGAATTTATGCAATTATTAACAATTTTGTACCAAGTGTTATTAACTGTCCTATTTAAATTGTATGTAATCATCGTTTTTAATCTTTCTTCCTGCTAGATATCCAAATTCCACGGGCTATCATTCTTTTAACATGGTTATGCCATTTTTTCCTAAACGCAGAAAATATGTAGAAGGATAGGGGACAACGCCTCGATCTGTAAAAGAATAAAAAAATGTACCCCAAAAAATGCATTCACATTTTTGGACTGCTCTGTATACATTTGATAATGTAAGTTATATATAATGTGAGCATTCAAAACTTGTTTGTTTTATGTAGTTCGAGTTATCCAATAATATAATTTTTATGCAAATAATTTACTTTTAATACGATTACTTCTAGCACCATCGAAGAATCTGTCAATGACGTGCAGTAATATCAGCATGAAATTTGGCAAATAAAACATTAATTTCATGTTTAAATTCTCCATGTGTTGCAGGTTTTATAATATATATAAGTTATTATGTTTTGAGTAATCACAAAGGTTAGATTTAGTACATTTTTAAGCTTACAATATCGGTTTTACAATAACCTAGTTTTAAACAATGGAGTACATTATAACTACTAAGAAATGATTACTTATTGTTGTCAATGTGTAATGTCAATAATGCCAGATTGTGTCGTAACGTTATTGATTATTCTGACACAGATAATCAATTACTACTACCCATATTGGCCCATAGAAGACGTTTGTATAGAAGTCAATAGAATAACGAAAAACCACGAATGGAAAAGATTATTTTTAGCCACATTCTACCATTTAAACATAATTCATCTCGTCTTAAACGTTGACTCTCTGTATACCGTTGGTCGTGATCTCGAAAATGAATTGGGTGGCTTGACGTTTTCTTGGATTTTCATCTTTACTACATTTTCTAGTAATATCATCCTGGTGACGTTTTTGTATATCCTGGGAATAAAATGGCCAATTTATTCTCAGCAATGTGTAGTGGGATCTTCTGGAGTTATCTTCTCTCTTCATACCTTTTGCTGCTACTTTTGGCCTTTTTGTGAGGTCGAAAACGTACGAGTCCACAGATTCTCCGTTATTTTAACTATGTTGATTTGCATTCATTTGATATTTTGGAATTCCTCGTTTTTGGGACATATTTCTGGTATTCTTGCTGGAGGAATATGCTGTTTATTAATGCTAGCAAGAGAGCATCTCTCGGTATGAATATGGACATTCCGAAAGTTTTTGACGTTAATAAATTTTGAAGGAGTTAAACACGATAATTTTGAAAGAAATGATATTTTTTGTTTGAGAAACTTAAATTATACATTTAAAAATTAATTTTCGATAAATTTGGAAAGAATTCCTGTAGAATTAAAAATTTTATTTTATTTGTATTGCTTATTTTGAAACTTTATATATTATTTATATTTAAGAGATATAATCATAAAGCTCGATAGAAGTAAACCGTCAAGTAAGCGAGCGAACAAACGAACGGTTAACAAAGCAAACCTCACTATACTGGAATTAGAACACTTTGTCTATCCGAATTTACATTTATTTAAAAAACTAAAGATAAACCGGAAAAATTATGAATATCGTGGTTTAGGGCAGTGAAGATGGACCAAAACTGAATTCAAAACTTAGTAACTCTAAATCACAAGTCAAATATTTAATTTGAGTAATTAAAAACTAAAAAGTTAAACTTGTAATTTTTTTTAATATAAAAATAACAGTAAACTCTACATAATTGTAAAGAAAATAATAACATGATTATAACAAACATTTCTTTTAATGGGAAATCTGTTTGTTTGAGGATAATTTCTCTATCTGAAGTTCNAAACTGGCCCCTATTCAGGCGTTACAGACGTGGAGAAAACCCGGAAAACTCTACGTTGTTTCCTGTTGCAATTTCTGTCGCTGAAAAGAGATTTTCATTTGAAAAACCTCTTCAATCGGGTTAGATTGAGAAAAATGAATGATAAAAACTTCAAATTGATATTTAATATTTGTAAGATACATTTCAAAAGAATTCTGTACTTCTATTTTCCTTCTTTTGTAATTCTTCAAAAAATTAGAAAAATTTTTCATAATAAATCCATTTTAACACAATTTTTATCATAACCCTATTCAAAAATATGAAATCGTCTGTAATCAATTAATTTATATATGAAAATTTTATTCTGAAGCATCATCTTCGTTATTCCAGTTTACTTTATTAATCCTTATAGTAAGAGACGATAAAAATACAATTTGTTTGAGGATAATTTCTCTATCTGAACTATCGTATAAGGACTCAAATAAAAGTATAAATTTTTAAAATATCTTTAATTTTGAGTGTTTTAAATTTATAATTTCATTATTCCTTAAAAATCGTTGAACATTGTCAACTAGTTTTATGTTCAAATAAATCGAGATAAAGAGTTCACTGATCCGTTGAAAGCTATATTCATAAAAGTACAAAATGAAGAATGTGTTCGTAGTTGCGGAACTGGAACTGTCTTGACCCTCGATGTGTAACTTTCTAGTATCGAGTCCGAAGCGGTTCCGACCGGAACTACCCACGGTGTTTGTGTTTGTTAAGCGCGCGATAGACTTTACAAGAGACTGGCACATTTTTAAAGACTATATAATTAAAATTAGGTAAGAGCTACAACAAAACTAAGGTATGCTTGACATTTGTAATACAAGTAACTTTTTTTAATTTATAGTAAAAAACATATATGATAAATATGAAAATAAGCGGGAATTTTTCAAATAAAATGATCAAATATACAAGTTTTCAGAGATTATTCGTTACATGCTTAGAAGAAACAGGATTCAAATCGTCGCCAGAAAACTGTAAATCTGCCATTCTAGCATGGTACGTGTCTATAGCAGGAAAGCCGATATGCAAAGGAGCTAAATCTCTTAATTATCTACGTTAATCGTCTCTATAATTAATTTGATAGATTAAAATCTAAATTTTAATTGTAGGCCGTTTTACTTGCAATATAGAAGGGCGAATATTTATTTTAAATTTACTAGGAAATTCTAAACAAAATATCATCGTTCTCATTAGTTTACTTACGATAGACAGGGGCGGATCTAGGTTTATTAGGGGCCTAGGGCTTATTGAAGTCAAATGGGACCCCATTTTTTGTTATATTAAGAATCTTTGCATTGATTACAATAAAACAAATAATACTATAAGTTATAATTATTATATTATTAATTTTAACTATTTTTTTACCTCATTGTTAATGAAAAAGTACTAAAAATTTGTGATGATAATTCAATTTTGTGGGCCCTTGACACTTGGAGGCCCAGGGCTTAAGCCCTATTAGTCCCTATGTAGATCCGCCCCTGATAACTATTCTAAACTGTCTATCATACTCTATGAATGACAATCTAACCCAGTGGTTTCCCAAGTGGGCGCTACCGCTCCCTGCGGTGAGTAAATTTAGGGTGAAGAAAAGAGCAAGTGGGCGGCAGGAGAGCGCTGGAGGCAGGGTACTGAACGATGACCATAGGCAAAGGTTGGGGTCTTTTCCTTTCCTCTGCTAAACGGATAAGAACAAACATTGCGTTTAATGGTTTCCAGATGTTGAGAACAACGTACGGTTAAGGACACAAAGTGTGAGTGAGATTCATAGAAAAGTTTTTCTAAGAATATTTCTAAGCCTTTCTCACAAAAGAGAAAAAGAGTTGAGGGCGTTGGGTATAACTTTATGGAACCAAGGGGCGGTAGATCGAAAAACTTTGGGAATCATTGATCTAACTCAGGGGTGGCCAACAGTTTTTGCCCCAGGGCCGAATTGGAAAGAGAACTTTCTTCACGGGCCGAACCAGAGGCTGCCCTAGGAAGATTTTGAGGTTGTGCGAGATCTCATTGTAGTGTCACCCCGTAGAGACTAAATTGTACATTGAGATTACAGATACATTTTTCACATTATCGTGCATTATCAACGTTCTACGC
This sequence comes from Centruroides sculpturatus, assembly GCF_000671375.1. NCBI lineage: Eukaryota > Metazoa > Arthropoda > Arachnida > Scorpiones > Buthidae > Centruroides > Centruroides sculpturatus. Next base: position 66,760 of record NW_019385625.1, on the reverse strand, counting down.
TGTACAGGTACTTAAGTGATTTGTAATGGAGGGTTAACTCTAGCGAGTTGACCTTTTTTTTTTTTTAGGCATTAGAATTTTTCATCGATCTATTCTGACTTGAGTAGCTAATATTGAAAGTTTAATCGCAGACCACGTAAATCCATTACACAGGCCACATCCGGCCCGCTGGCCGTATGTTGGCATGCCTGGTCTAACCTTTCTGTGAAGCTGTTACTCGTAATGCTAAATACTGCATATCTCGCGAGGGAAATACTTGTCATTTGCTTGGGTTTACAAGAAATAAACACGAGTTTGTATTTGGCATATCTACATCTAAACACGTATTATCTTGTTATTTCACAACCTAATTCAAAATATCCCGTGTTTTTGCCTTCACTATTTTTGGTTGATATTCACTAATTTAATAGTAATTTTAAAAAATAAAGTTATAAGAATTTATGCAATTATTAACAATTTTGTACCAAGTGTTATTAACTGTCCTATTTAAATTGTATGTAATCATCGTTTTTAATCTTTCTTCCTGCTAGATATCCAAATTCCACGGGCTATCATTCTTTTAACATGGTTATGCCATTTTTTCCTAAACGCAGAAAATATGTAGAAGGATAGGGGACAACGCCTCGATCTGTAAAAGAATAAAAAAATGTACCCCAAAAAATGCATTCACATTTTTGGACTGCTCTGTATACATTTGATAATGTAAGTTATATATAATGTGAGCATTCAAAACTTGTTTGTTTTATGTAGTTCGAGTTATCCAATAATATAATTTTTATGCAAATAATTTACTTTTAATACGATTACTTCTAGCACCATCGAAGAATCTGTCAATGACGTGCAGTAATATCAGCATGAAATTTGGCAAATAAAACATTAATTTCATGTTTAAATTCTCCATGTGTTGCAGGTTTTATAATATATATAAGTTATTATGTTTTGAGTAATCACAAAGGTTAGATTTAGTACATTTTTAAGCTTACAATATCGGTTTTACAATAACCTAGTTTTAAACAATGGAGTACATTATAACTACTAAGAAATGATTACTTATTGTTGTCAATGTGTAATGTCAATAATGCCAGATTGTGTCGTAACGTTATTGATTATTCTGACACAGATAATCAATTACTACTACCCATATTGGCCCATAGAAGACGTTTGTATAGAAGTCAATAGAATAACGAAAAACCACGAATGGAAAAGATTATTTTTAGCCACATTCTACCATTTAAACATAATTCATCTCGTCTTAAACGTTGACTCTCTGTATACCGTTGGTCGTGATCTCGAAAATGAATTGGGTGGCTTGACGTTTTCTTGGATTTTCATCTTTACTACATTTTCTAGTAATATCATCCTGGTGACGTTTTTGTATATCCTGGGAATAAAATGGCCAATTTATTCTCAGCAATGTGTAGTGGGATCTTCTGGAGTTATCTTCTCTCTTCATACCTTTTGCTGCTACTTTTGGCCTTTTTGTGAGGTCGAAAACGTACGAGTCCACAGATTCTCCGTTATTTTAACTATGTTGATTTGCATTCATTTGATATTTTGGAATTCCTCGTTTTTGGGACATATTTCTGGTATTCTTGCTGGAGGAATATGCTGTTTATTAATGCTAGCAAGAGAGCATCTCTCGGTATGAATATGGACATTCCGAAAGTTTTTGACGTTAATAAATTTTGAAGGAGTTAAACACGATAATTTTGAAAGAAATGATATTTTTTGTTTGAGAAACTTAAATTATACATTTAAAAATTAATTTTCGATAAATTTGGAAAGAATTCCTGTAGAATTAAAAATTTTATTTTATTTGTATTGCTTATTTTGAAACTTTATATATTATTTATATTTAAGAGATATAATCATAAAGCTCGATAGAAGTAAACCGTCAAGTAAGCGAGCGAACAAACGAACGGTTAACAAAGCAAACCTCACTATACTGGAATTAGAACACTTTGTCTATCCGAATTTACATTTATTTAAAAAACTAAAGATAAACCGGAAAAATTATGAATATCGTGGTTTAGGGCAGTGAAGATGGACCAAAACTGAATTCAAAACTTAGTAACTCTAAATCACAAGTCAAATATTTAATTTGAGTAATTAAAAACTAAAAAGTTAAACTTGTAATTTTTTTTAATATAAAAATAACAGTAAACTCTACATAATTGTAAAGAAAATAATAACATGATTATAACAAACATGTCTTTTAACGGCAAATCTATTTGTTTGAGGATAATTTCTCTATCTGAACTATCGTATAAGGACTCAAATAAAAGTATAAATTTTTAAAATATCTTTAGTTTTGAGTGTTTTAAATTTATAATTTCATTATTCCTTAAAAATCGTTGAACATTGTCAACTAGTTTTATGTTCAAATAAATCGAGATAAAGAGTTCACTGATCCGTTGAAAGCTATATTCATAAAAGTACAAAATGAAGAATGTGTTCGTAGTTGCGGAACTGGAACTGTCTTGACCCTCGATGTGTAACTTTCTAGTATCGAGTCCGAAGCGGTTCCGACCGGAACTACCCATCTTTAATTCTGGAATGTTCGAAATTAGAATCGTTGGAAGTGGAAGGCACCACTGCATATTTGTATATTTGCGTATTCGAATTTAAAAAAAAAAAAAAAATTTGAGATTTGATTTCATTATTCTAGTTTTATTAAATGATGGATCATTTAATAAAACTGGATAATGAATTGAGGGCTGGGCAGAACCAGAGAGGACTCTGTGTCAGCATTTGTTTTGATACTAATTTGTCAGTAAAAGTTTTTTTTTCGTTGTTTGTAAATAACTTATTTTGTTGTTTTCGTAGTGTACATGTTTTGTATCGTTTGAGTCTACGTGCTTTGGCTGCGAGTTTCTGTTTTAGTGTATCAATTATAGTGAATTTTAGTGTATTCTGTAATGTGTGTGTTGTGATGATCATGTTTTGTATGTGTTTTGATTTTCTTGAAACTGTTTTTCAGTTGTTTCTTTAATTTGGGTGTTATATTGTTTTTAATATATTGTATCAGCCTGCCTAATTGCTGTCTAATGTCATTTATTTGTGTTTCTATTCTTCTCTGCCAGGCAAGCTTGTGATAGAATTGTGTTTTGTATGTGTTCATCTGCGATTGTATTTTCAGTCCATGGTGTGTTACTACTGTGACTGCCCCAGCATAAACTAATGTATGAATGTCTGAGAGTGTAGAAATTGAATGAATGTAGTTTGGTAGTAAATGAGTGTTTACATAATTTAGTGTTTTTCCTACTACCTTTGACGTGATTTTCGGTATTCGTGGTCTTTGTGTGGGATTTGTGCCTGTATATTTAGTGAGTGTTTCCNCCCTTGACATGTCATATCTCTAGATTGTACCCCTCATTTAAGAAATTTAGTGAGTAACCGTATTGTTAATTTTACATATTGTAACTTTAAATTAAAGAAAAAAAAACTAAAAGAAAAAATGTATAATAAAGTTGTGATTGTTGCAAGGAACATTATTTATCTAATAATTTTTTAATACTATTAGTTTGTGATACATAATATATTATTTTTTCTGCCATAATAACAAACTTTTTTCTGTACCCCTAAACAACCTATCGCGTACCCCTAGGGGTACGCGTACCACAGGTTGGGAATCGCTGCTATAAATGAATGAATTCAATCTATTATGAATTGGTTAAATGACTATATTGAGAATATTTTAAATTAAATTCATAAATACAGACCAGAAATTTTAGAAACAAGCTTTATTCAAATTTACTTTATAATTTCAAATCTGTTTATTAAACACATCTAGGATTTTATTTGAAATAAAAACTTAAGTATACGAAAGTGTTAAAGAGACGAGGAGACAATCGATTCTTTACTTTTGTTAAACTGTTACCGCAAATCGAGAAAATCCTTCCACTGTCGGTTAATGTAGGTTCGATGATTTTGAGCGGTAAGTAAAGTTTCTCTACATTTTCACCACGTTTTCATGCCAACATCATTTTAATTTCTTCTGCTTTGAAATTTATTAATACTTTTACTATTGTTTGAATATTAATAAAAATCTTCATAACTTCGGCTCATTTTTTACCGAAGTTTCGAAACCTAAAAATGCCAAAAATTTTTGAAGGTTCAAAGTTTCGAAGGCTTCGATTGATAGCTCTAAGTTAAGGTGGTCATACACCGATTTCGTTTGCGGTGAGTTATAAATTTTGGATTTAACGTGTAAGAAGTAATATCGAAAATTTTCTTACTACTAGAGTAATTCTAAAGAATAGAAGTACAGTAAAGAGTATATAATGTACTATAAAAATTCCCATTAGAATTAGTGACTGTAGCTTTTCAACGTCAACCAATTGAATTTGTTGACGCGAAACTCGAGTATAATTTTTATCCATGATCAACCGTAATAACCCACGGTAGGATCAGCTATTGTAAACAGTGAAAAAGACGCCCCGAACATTTCGTAAAATTATATGAAGAATAATTAATGACTAGTTATTATGAATAAATCAATAATCCTTCATTTATATTTTCTAAGCAACTTCTATCTTTCTTATCCATTAAATAATAAGAAAATAATAATAATTATGAAATTAAGTAAATTTTTTAAAAATCATTTTAACAAACATTTTTTTAATATTTTTGTTGATTAATATAAAAAATGTCTATAAAGAATGTTAGGATCTACGGATATAACAGAAATATTCAAAAGAATTTATAGTGGTTTTTCCGGATCTCTTATTCAATGAAAAATTTTAAAGACTTATCGACATCGTATCATCTTATCGACATGCCTGTTCTTTGAGGAAATAAAAATAAAAAATACAATACAATATTTTACTATCGAAGATATAAAAAGCATTAAAATTAAAATTCAAAATATTATTTGACAACTTCTAGTAGCAAATAAGACAATTTAATTATTTTATATAATTCCTTTCACTTGTGTTTATTTGTAAAAAAGTATAAAGTTCCATATCAGGAAATGCCTTCACATTTCCTGATATAGAAAGATAAAGACTACTTTGTTAATAATTAATATATTGGTTGATATTCATACAGTTATGTTATCCAATACCAGAATGTAATATAAACTGTATATATATTTTAAAAACAAATATAAAAATAGTGTAAGCCTAGACATTTTATGTATTATGTATAAGAAAAGAAAATACAGTACAGTATAGTATTTGGTGTCTGATAGATTGAAACTGAATTGAATTTATATTATATATATATACTGTATATATAATCTTATTTAAAATACTGTTGTTTTCTTGTAAACATGAAAGTTATTTCAATATTAAAGTATTCAATTTAGCTGCCAAAATTATCACTCATATATGTGAACAATTCTAAAAAGTTGTCTTAGGATAGATATCCACACGAGCGATTTCATCACGCCAAGTCAGCATATAATCACGCAATCCTTGCGAATCGTATTGCTGATACACATTACGGCTTCTCCTTTCTGCCAGATAGAATAGGAATGAACAAATCAAAGATGGAAGACGCCGAGGCGATCATCTTATCGACATACCCGTTCTTTTTGGAAATAAAAATAATTATTAATCTATGATTTGTTTTCTTTTTCTTATCGTTTTTCATCTTTATACTTTCTTAATGTAATAATGTGCAATTCTTAAAATATCAGATTTATAGAAATGATATAAGAGCAACAAATATATTCAGAAAATGTAAAATGATTATGAACATATTTATTTATCTTCTTTCTAAAAACAGAAATTCATACAAGAGTGCAAAAATGTTACATTGCCAAATAATAATTTCGTTGAGTGTGCTGTGTATAATTTTAAAAGATGAGTCAATAAAGTAGAATTTTAAAAGTAGAATAAAATGAGAAATAGATTAATGAGAAGTTACGAGCTAAAATTTTATGGATTTCTTAGCAGGCAAAAAACTGAACTTTCTAAATTCTATGGCATATGGTAAAGCTTATTGTCCTATAGTTTATGTCGTATTATGCACAATAATATTTCTAAATTCTTATTTAAAAAAGTTCATTTTTTATTCAAACTCAAACAGAAGTTGCTTTCTATTTTTAATTAAATGAGTTTATCATTCCAAATCACTTACACTTACTGTGTATTTTTGTTAGTTTCATCAATATACGAATGTTTAGATAACGTTACAATAGACGAATAAATTTATAACGCAAGAAAAACTTGCTAGCACACAAAAATCAATAACTGCTATTAGATTTTATAGCAGAAACTGCAATCAGAGGGGATCTATAATTTCCGATTTATGAAAATTTTTCGCTAAAATTAAAATTCGACCGCTAAAATCTATTAGTCTACTTCTAAATATTAAATTTCTCATATCTTACGATTAAGTTTGGATAAAATCTCACTATAAATTTTAAACGAATTTTTTCCAAACTTTCCAAAATGATTATATTCACTGGATCTGAAAATGTTAATGATTCATAATTATGAGGAAAAATAAGCATTTTTATATTCACAACATTTGTCTTTAACCTAATTTTTCTCAAAGCGTGTTAACTAAGGTAATGATCTCATAACAACTTTGCCAACGAATAAGCCAATCGGCAAGAACAAAGGTTTTAAAATCTGAATTGGAACGACGCCAAAGAATATTTAACATTCCCAACTAAATTATTTACTTGGTAATGTTGTCCCTAATCAACTCCTTCATTTATGAGTTAGGGACTGCCTATAAATGACGTCCACACTGGAAGGGAGGGAGGAAGGAAGGGGGGGAGGAAGGGGGGAGGGGGGTTAAGACAAGTAGGACAAAAATCGGACAAGGGAGCAGAGGTTGAGCTTCAGTGGACGTCCGTATATTTCATTAAAATTTATATAGTTCATGCATTTCATTATATTTATTTCAATATTTCTTGTACATTTCATTTCTATTTATGGTACAGTATCTATCATTCATAAAGTGATAAAGGTTTAAGGAGGGTTGTGACGTCGGAAGTGGGGAGGGCTTTATGGAAACTTGGACAAACTGGGACAAGAGGGGGAGGGAGAGAAAAAAATTTCGAGAAAAAATGCGGACGTAATTTATGGGCAGCCCCATATTTGAGTCTAAATTATAAAATAAAATTATTTTTAATATAAAGATTTATTAAATTTTATCAAATACGTGAAAAATAAATCCCTCGGCCAAATAAAGTATTTTTTCCCTTTGAATCACTTCAAAGTTTTTTTTTCGTTTGCTTGAACAAAAGAAGCAAAAGAGATATTTTTAAAATGTGATGTATACTTTATTCCTTAAAGGGATATTTTTATGACGAAGCTATTTGAGCGAGAAATGCTATCACTGTTTATATATAGGCTACATATCATTAAGATAGTTAATTATCTGAAAATAATTCCATGTAAGTACAAAAGATCATTTCCTGTCATGATAATTATCAATATGTTTAAAATTTTCATATTTATCCCTAGCTGAATCAATATGATAATTTCATCTATGCGAATAAAAAGAATTTCAATATAAACAAATTGTTATCTTTGGACAGGCTGTCTTTCTCTATGTTTACATTAATACAATAATAATATTTACCTTTACAACTTCCGTAATAGTCAACATGTACGTGTTTATATTTCTTATTCGTGCATTCTTCATCATTTTTAGCACAAATACATCTCATTCTATATAATTCGCAATCGCTGTTCCAAGTTTCATTATGATTACTGCAGACCTATATATAGTAACATTTGAGTAAATTGAAAACACAAAAAAAGGTATTCATATTTAAATCAGTGTCTTTACCTTTCTTCTCTCGTCTTTTTCTTTCATGCATTTCTTAACACAAACACATTTTGCTTTGCCATTATCATCAACTTCGCATTCACGTCCAGCTGAACAGTGTACTTTTAGGCAGGGGTCTGTAAACATTATTTCTGATTAAACAAAATGAAACCAAACACAAAGTGTTCAAATTATTATTAGTTATCGCCACTCAGTGGAATGTTAAAAATACCAAGCATACCCGTTTAACAAATAAGCATTTCGCCATTAAAGCACACCCACAATACTGAGATTAAATAGTTTTGTGAGAGTTTCATTAGTGAAAATTTTATGAATAATTTATTAGATTATGAAGTTATTAGTTATCGTTAATGGTTTCTCGGTTTATAATTATGTTATATTTTTGCTCGGGAGAAATTATTTAAATTAATGTGCTTGGATAAGCGAGCACACAATTCAAAAGGTCACTTACGTGCAGATATTTTGGCTGTAACGAAGAAAAATCGGGACGTGAAGATATAGAATAGTAATTTATAACTCGTAAAAATTATTAACATATAAGTTAATTAAGTTCTCTAAACTATGTACTTACTTTCTTCTTTGGGTGTTTCAGTATCGTCATCTTCAGCTATCAGATCGATCTGATCTTTCGATTCTTCATTCTGAATAATAATTATTTTAGAATATTAATTAAATAAACAGCAGCAAGCAACTACATAAAAAAGTTATATTGCTATACCTCTTCTGCCAAACCAGTCAAGATAAGCAACGAGAAGACTAGTAAATAAATGAACTTCATTCTCTCTGTAAAATTAAATATAATAGCTTAAACCAAAACAGAACGACGAATAAATAAACAATTGAACTATAACTAAATTTCTCTGTATTATTTCGCATTCTCTTTTGCTTATTTAAGTAGAGTTACTTTTTTTTTTTTATTCGTTGAAATTCTTTCCAGATGTACATATGTTAAAGCTTAGACTCTTTCATCTAACAAATCTTTTTAATATACTTTTAAACCAATTTGTTTTTAAAATTTTTCAATGCAGGAAGTGTTCGTTTATATTTTAAAATGGGTTATTGACACTTTACTATAAAAATGTTTAAAATAAATGTTATAATAGAACTTAATTAGATTTTAGTTAAATGTGTAATTATCCTCTTTAGAATTAATATTTATTATCATATAATTGTCTAAAAGATAATGATGAGCATTTTTCTCATGTTTCACTAACTCTGTGCTATTTTAGTGAAGAATAACTTCTTATTTTGGTTCATTTATATTTAGTCTACTTGACTATTTACTTGCATAAACTTTAAATAACGATTATTAGCGGCAAAAGAGCTAGGAGAAAAGATGTTAATATGTTTATAAGGCGTCAATGGAGAGTTATCAAAACAGTTTATAGGCCACAAAAGGGTGCTAATTATATATCATTATATTTATTCAAGGCTATTACTGCATAAAAGCGTCGTAAAATATACCATTCTCTCTAATTTATGTATTTCCTGCTAGAAAAATATAATTTTTGACCATATATAATCAGTTAATATATCATTTAACAATTTTATTTATATACAATCCAGTTTTTCGATCGAAGGTTGCATTGCGTAACATTTATTTAAGATAACTAAACACAACTAGCAATTTTTAATTAAATAATAGTAAATTCCTTCTTCATGCAGAATATTTCAAGTGTTGAAGAAGGATTCTGTAGGGTAAAGGTACAAGAACTACTTCAGTCTGTTATAAAGGTCAGCAGCAGGGGTGCAAGACTGATAAATGGTCGTGTAGCAGGCATTCTGCATTGCTGAGTCAGATAGAGTATTCTGCAGTTTAAAATTACTTTTAAAAGATATCTAATAAATATATCAAAATGATAACATTTTGTTTTTAGTAATTTATAACTCAATTACAGAGAGAATTATATTTATTAAACATATATGAAAGAACGTGTATAAAAATAAAATAATTATATATTAATTTTTCCATATAGCCTACGATAATTAATATATGAATTAATTTTCTTTATAATGAAAGTAAATAGCAATTGCATTTGTAGCGACATGCATTTGAATAAATATATCTATAAGATAAAATTTTAAAAATAAATTTTACATAAATAAAGTTATATTATTCCAAGAAATATCTTAATCGTAAAAAAAAAAGTAAAACAAAACCCACATTGAATCTATTCAGTTAAAGTGTGGGTTTTCGTCTACAGAAAATTAAACATCTGTGAATATTTCTTTTTAATTCTCAGAAACGTGCTAATTTTTTCTAATACAAAATCCTCGTTGTTATGTTTATATATCAAAAAAGTCATAAATAATTCACAAAACGGAAGTGAAACTTTCCAAAAAGAATAAGAAAGTTAAAAGAAATTCAGAAAATATCCTTGACTTTTAAGCGTATCGAGTTATAGAATGTCCTTCACTCCGTGACAATAGTCATTAAATACTATAAAATAAACAACTATGCCGTTCCTACGTTTTAAATCAATAAAGAACCAACAATTTAATAAAATGTTTAAAATGGCTTCCTGTCAGCAACCTTGCAAGATAAATGACTCATTGGCCCATTTTAGAAGTCCTTCTAGTGGAGGATGGCCAGAAATTTCCACGCCTTAATATTAAGGAACTATTTTTTTTAAAACTAATATAGATCATATTTCTACTTCATATACGATAATAAATACGAAAATTGCTGCTTTAAAATGAAAAATATTTATCCATTATTTATTTATTTATTAAATGCAAACACAAAAACAAATTTTAACAAAGAATCTAAGTCGCTTTTCTTTGTTAAAATTTGTTTTTGTGATATCTAAGTATTACGTAATATTAATATTTTGGGGGTATTTTATACTTTAAATTAAAATTTACGAGCATTATTTATAGGAAAAAACATATAATAGAGTGAAATATAATGAATTATAAGAAAATATAAACTTTGAAGACAGTCTCTATTTAGATGTTTACTGATAGTCTTTAAATTCGATCAAGAGCTTTAAATGGTCGTTTTTCTTTATAAATAATTATAAATTTGTAATTTATTTTCATTTTCTATAAAAAAATAACCATAAAATTAAAATAATGTTTTATCTATAAGCAACTGTAAGTTAAAATTTATATCATCTTATAGTTGTAATTAAAGTACTTATAAATACTATAATAAGCTTATATAGCTTACTTAATTATTAACTTACTTAATTATAAAGTTAATAAAACTATACTATACGCAAATATAAGTCTGAGGATTTAAGATAAGTTTAACTTACTTTAAATCTTCAGACTATAATTTATTATATAAATGTCTACTGGGACATATAATATTAGTAGAACTTATTATACTGGTTGAATACTAAGACTTATTATACTGGTGTGTACACCAGTGTAATAAGGACACAAAGGCATATGAATTAATAGTTAATTAATTGCTTATAAGTTAGTTATAAAAGTGAAAATTCAAGATAAATTTTAACTGTAAGCTGTTGCAAGTACTATTAATATAAGCTTGCAGTTACAGTATAATTTTATTTAAAGTAACTGCATATTTAAGCATAATACAAGAACATTGAGAAGTTTATTGTTCATTTGATACCTTCTAGACCTTCTTTAACTCGTCCCTGGATTCGAAAATCTGCATAATTATAGCTTTAAGTGGTTATTGTTCAGGGATTTACATTCTTTCTGACTTGAATCATGTATTATGTAGTCGAATACCTCCAATATATAACAGTAAGCCATAATTAAGCCGTAAATATATCATAATGTTACGATTTTGTTATATATTACGACATAAGCATTAAATATTCATTATTTATACATTAATTATCCAAATAATTGATACATTTTTAAACAGAAATTCTCTCACCTGCACCAAACGATATATGTATCTTGGAATCTACGCATGCGTTAATTTTAAAAAAGGAAATTTTTAAATAATAATTATAATATGCCATTCGAAATTTCATTTAACATAAAATTATAATTAGGTTATTAAAATAGCTAAATAATTTACCAGAGAGAGAAAGAGGCGGCCTTAATGTTCTTGAGTTCGGTCACAAAGTCGTCTGAAACTTGAGAATGTCGTCTGCTTCGCCCATACGGAGCCACCTGATTGGTTGATTTTATATTTTCTTTCTCTCATCCGGTTCGTTATTTTCAAAAGTTCTTTCAGATGATCAAATGTTATCCAGATGCTTCCACAAGGACTTTTTGGTGGGTGTTAGGAATTAAATTTTACAGATGAATTTTCCACAATCTTTAACCTTATTATTATTTATTTTTTGTCAGAAAAATTACATTCGATTAATAACAAATGACATTGCACGATAACATATATGAACTACTTTTTTCTTTTAATTTAAATTTTTAAATATCTGACGTCATAAATTTAAATTATTGAAAATTATTACATTTGAGTGCAAAATATTTTAAAATTTTATATAATATAAATAAATATATATATATTTTTTTAAATAATAATTAATTTATTAATATTAGATTTTATATGATCTACATGAGGTAAATTTTTAAATGAAATTAGTTTAAATTAAGGATTTATTAAATAACAAATAAATAAGAAACGTAAATAAATAATTAGGTTATCTAGAGAGAAATAAAATAATAATTTTTGAATGATAAAATTTTGTTTATATATTTACGTCTCTACTACTTTCAATATACAAACAATAAATTTACTTTGATTGGTTGAATTCATTTTTAAAATTGACCAATCGCGTCGAAATGACCTATTTCAGTTTTTTTTCCTTGTAGTTTCTTTAATTTAACACCAGATGGTACTGTGCGTTGTCATCTTTAATTAAGATTTACTACGTAGTTTATATTTAATTATTAAATAAATATTTATAAAAAGTAATAAGAATAAAAAGTGTTTTAAAAACTTTAAACTATTTTTTAAGTATAATTATCGATTATCTGTTCTAGTTCAAGCAACTTCAATAATCTGTTAAAACTAGACATGTGATAAAACATTCATATGACTCATTTCTTGTTTTTTTTTCCCTGCTGTCTATAATTTTGAAATGTATCTTTATTTAAATTATGACTTTATAAATAATGATTCTGTTAATGTTTGATGATACAGAAACAGATGAAAATATTCCATTGTAGATAGCATATAATATTATAAAATTTTTTTTACAAATTAATTTAAATTACTATCGAATCGTTAATATTTTTAAACTTTTCCATTTCAAATGTTGAACAGATTTTGAATTTAATGTTTTCGATTATTAAAAATTGGTAAATTCTTATTCTTCTTTATCTTTTTCTTCGTTTCTTTATTCTTCCTCTTTTCTAATCATACTTAATTTTTTTTGGAGTCTTTGTTTTTCTCTTTCCTCTTCCTTTTTCCCCTTCTTCTTCTTCCTACTCCTCTTATTACCAACTTCCGGTTTTTCATCATCATCCACTTTTATCAGTTTCTTTCTCGTCACTTCGTTTTTTAAAATTTGTTTTTCTTTTCTTTTCGTCTTTACATTCTTCTTTTTCTCCTCCTTTCCCTCTTCTTCTTCCTCTTCTTTTCCTTCTCCTCCTCTCCTTTCTCCTTCGTTTTTTGTTCCTCCTCTTCTTTTCCTTCTTCTTGTCCTACATTCTCCATCCAATAATATTCGCCCAATTTACGAATATATTTACTGAGCTAACCTAGCACATAATTCTTTCCTGAAGAACATAAAACTTTCGTGAATGTAAGGAATTTTATACTTTCGTTTTTACAATATAATTGCTTTACAGCCCTCTGTTACACGCTTGAAAATGAAATAATTTATTATATAAAATTCTCGTTAAACTTGTATATTAACTAGCTCAAATGACAATATTATTTAGTGAGAGAATTCTTATTAAATTAAAGTTTATTAACAAGGGCGATGTGAGACAAATATAATGTAAAAAGAAATATTAATTTAGAGCGTGGTTTTTACTTTCCAGTCATGACATAAATATATTTTTAAATGACAGAATGACATTTTATCAAGATTGAAAAATTGATAAGATTATGGAATTATCACATCGATCCTTCTGGGTCGTCGACTTCAAGAAGAATAGTTATTCCCGTTAGAATTCGATACGATAAGTTTTTCAATTAAAAAAAAATTTAAAAGTTTGATAAATTATAAGTCCTAAAACAAAAATTAATATTAAAACATTAAAAAATAGCATTTTAATTACAAAACCAGCATAAAAACTTTCTAAATTTTTAAAATTTAACATGTTTTATTTCAAAAATGGCGTTAAATTTTAACAATTTGAATATCTATTCTTTAAAATTTTATTTCTTATAATATCAATGATAAAAATCAGTTTTACTACATTAATTAAATTAATTAGTATTAATTGATATTAAGTTATTTACTTATTTAAAAATATTAATATTATCAGAACGCACCACCATCTGGTGTTAAGTTGTTGAACTTATTAAAACGCGATAGGTCATACATCAACGATTGGTTAGTTTTAAATTTGTTAAAGACTAATTTCATTCTTTCAAATTAAAAACTAGAAAAACTTAAAATAAATAAACCGAGAGTATTTTTACGATCATTAAATTGAAAAAAAAAATGTTTTTTTCCCCTTCTAATTACTCTGTTTTCGAATAAATTCTCATTTAATATATCTTAAGACTAACTCATTATTTGTAAAAACATTGAACGGTATTGAGCTAAACATGTAGTAACTAAGGTATTTATTACACGAAACATTAAAAATAATTAGAAAGAAAGATAGAGGGGGAAAAAGAGTAAGAAGACAAACTTGCTTCTTATTTTAATGATGTTTTAACTGCTGAAACTAATCCTCGTCCGTGTATTTGAATCACGAATCTATTAGCTGTGCATGGTCAAAGGAGCATAAAACGTAGTTTTCGTCACAAACTCTCTTACAAATTATTCTTTTTTCTTCTTCCTACTTGCTCTCGAATTAAAAATAATTATAAATTGCGAATCTTTCCGAAACATAATTACAATCTGAATTAAACCTGACAGAAAATTTCTGCCATTTGGTAAATTAAATTCTGACTGTTGTATGCAGTTGCCATTGTTTTAAAATTTGTTTTCTTGTGTTAGAAGCGTTCATTTTGACAAAATAATGTAAATTTTTATGTTAATTTGACGTCATTTTGTCATTATATAAATGTAGGAATGATACCAAATTGACGTAAATTGTATATTTTTCCGATAAATAAGTATACCTATTTATTTATTGGTTGCAATATCTAAAATTGAATGCATTATAATAGAGTTTATAATGTACAGGTTACCTGGCGAATATATTTATCTGAAGATACATAATAGGACTACTCTACAGATAAAGGCATCAGCTTGCTGTTCTGAGGACTATATTCGAGTTGAAATCGGTTCAGAAATTTACTTACGTGGTTTACCCAGATACGTCAAACTTCTCTCATATCAGGCCGCCAAAATCCTCCATCTGTTATCTTGTTCTAATCTGTGATGGGCACGAGAAAAAGTTCTCTTACAGGACAGGAGGATTGTGCCAGTACACAACAAGGACAGGAGGAGTTAATAATTACGGAATACGGATTTTTAAAAGTATAATTATCAATAATATTTGGAGATATAATTGTAACTTTTTTCGCTCTGCAAACATTAAGTGTCTTTTCTCTCGTGCCCATTATCAGTTTGACCGTTTCATGCTGAAAGCACTGGGTTACCACGGATAGGGCCCTATATATCTGGATAAAACTATATAAATTTTTAACGAACGTTTGTGGATTAGAACACGAATTCCAAGAGCATAAGTTGACACCTTCACCGCTTTTGTCAATCATAACTTTCGTAATCGTATCATCATTTTATAGTAACAAACTCAATCAACAGATGTCACTACAATACACGTTATTACTAAAGCAGCACAAAGTTGCTATACACGTATATATTTAAAATAACGTTTGATAATTTTTTACGTGTAACACTATTTTTAGGAACAATTGCCGTATAAAAAGGGGCACAATTCATTTTTAAGCTGAAATTTCTACCAATGAAGCCGGAAAATGCAAATAAACAGCAGAAATATTTTAAATCATAAATAAAATAACATTAAAAAAATTCGAGACGACGACTTAGGTAAAAATTCACGAAAATGTCGCGAGTCATGCATCCGTCCATATTCTATTTAAATAATTTATCTTATATATATATCCAGATGATGATTGATGAGTGGTAATTTCTTTCAACATGGAAAGAATCAACTTATAAATCATCAAATTGTATTTTATTTCGTACTTATATTATCAACGTGACAGGATGTTTCAAAAAAGCATCACCTCACCCATTGGTCGACATCGTGCATCCCATAAGCGAGCGTGACGTAATTTACCAACGACCCCAACATCAATCATCATTTTATGGGGCAAAATCTGCAAAGCAATTAGAAGTTTCAATCTTCGTTGTAACTCCGAGTAATTAAAGATTAGTGGAACGTAATTTACGGATAAATTTTTTTTATATATATTTTTAATAACAGTTGTCCATTTTCTTGATCATTTTTTCCGCGTGTGTGTTACGGAGTAGTTTGCATTAATTAATTAATTAAATTCCTCCAGGCGCTACACGCAATTTTAAGATGGAATTATTTTAAGCATTAAATCTCTTAATTTGTGTGTTTGTCTTTGGTATCTGCGTGCAGTGTATTTGTATAACTGTATAGTGAGTTGTGTTTATAAATGTATGTGGAACGTGTGTTGATGCATGACTATATTGTATGTTTTATAGTTTTAAATATCAACTAAATATGGTTAGCATTCTTAATGTTCGAAGATTGAAAAATATTAAATATAAATATTCGATTTATTATTATATTTATCTAAGAAAAAATATATATAATCGTTTTTACGTGTGCGTTTTCATTTACGTGCTGTTATCGTATCACGTATGGTGCCACATACGATCTATCCATAACTCTATGGCGATCGACTTTAACGTAAATCTATGAACATCTCGTACGCGATATATCGATGTTTCCGCAATCGATTATCGAGTAAACAAAAACAGATTTGTAAATTGTGTATAGCTCTTTATATTACTCTAAATGAAACAATATACAACAATATATACTGTACAAAAGTAACAATACGTTCTCGCTGAGGTTCTAGAGTTTTGTTTTGGTACAAGTGATGAGCAGTGTAATCAAACGAGCGATTGCATCTGCCGGAAGACTTTTCGGCAATATTGCATATTCTACAATTTGAAAAAATCTAGAAAAATTATTTACAATTTTGTTTTTTCCCCCCTCTCTTCTCCTTGGTATTTGCAACAAAGATGCAAGACTTTAGTGTTAATTAACACATGGAAAACATTGTTTTTTCACTTTTAAAATGATACAAATAGTGCATTTCTCGTTATGCAATAACAGTTTTTTGTTTTTTTAACATCAGACAACAAATGTATACATATAATGGTTATTAACAGATGAATATAGTTTTTATGTCCTATTAACAAGGTTTAAAATAAGGGAAAAATTTTAAAAATTAATAAATATGTTTGTTTTTAAACATATTTATTAATTTTTTAATTTTATCATCATCATTTTCGAGTCTGATATTGCACCTTTTGATAAAGTATTTTCCCCCTGTATTTTGTACTATAAACATACTATTGTTATTATTTCTTAAATTATCTGCAAACAATTGTTGAACACTGCATAAAAAGTGAAAGAGCAAACAATGGAAGATAACAATAACAGAATCCGTAAAACAAACAAATAAGAACATTTACGGCATTTTTCTTTGTGTTAATTCTACTCGTTCGTTGGAAAATAATTTAAATTTTTCTTCTCTCCTGCTGCAGTTTTAACATTGTTAAATAGTTTACACTTATTTACAAATTTCTGGTTGCATTTATGAAGAGTTGTAAACATTTTTTTCAATA
The DNA here is from genome assembly GCF_000671375.1 of Centruroides sculpturatus. Lineage (NCBI taxonomy): Eukaryota > Metazoa > Arthropoda > Arachnida > Scorpiones > Buthidae > Centruroides > Centruroides sculpturatus. The sequence continues at coordinate 49,115 of NW_019385625.1, read as the reverse complement.
AGTCATACACATTAAATTAACATAAAAAGCATATTTCAATATAATGTTTAAGGGGTGAATTACGCAAAACTTACTATTCTACTCTTGTGTACGATTGGTGATATCGCTAAAGTGAAAAAGCCTAATTACACTTAAACAATCGACTATACATTTCTTTTGTACTTTGAAAGAGTAGTTATATAAAAAACATATTTGTTTTTCATCTTTTTTATAACTAGTTACGACCTTTTTTTTCTGTTTTCTCTCTCCCTCCTTTATACAGTATAACAATTCGAAAAAATTGGAGATTTTGAGGATTAATTTTAAAATCTGATGGCCATTTTCCATAAACTTGAACATTATCGCTTTGTGACTTGATTATCTTCCTGATTTTTTAAATTTATTAATTATATCACAAAGTTCAATGCAGCCTCATTGTGTTATTGTTTTCTTCTTGACTGGATAGCGATGTTAGAATAAATAGTTTCTCACAGCCAGGAACCAACATGTTTTTCTACAGCAGAAGCCGCATCGCACCTTCCCATCACTCTAAGAATGTTCAACAAGTCTGTTAAAGCAACTGCATCTCTGTTCCTCGCTTCCCAAAGATCCAATATTTGATCAGTGGGGCTTTTCTTTGTAGCGAAGTAGTTAATGTACCTTAAATGTCAAAAATCAAATTACTCGTGTGAAAACTTCATCATGAAAAGGTAAAAGTAAAAAAGTAAATTACCTATCGACCCCCAATTCTTTCGCCAGTCTCCTCCAATCGTTTCCTCTACTATTGGGAGGATCTAAGCAGATACACAACTGTTTCCTGACGGCGGAACTCAACCTAGAAACACCATTAACGGGAGTTAGTAACAAAGAAAAATTAATTAAAACTTTACACGTACGAGCAGGCTACTACCTGAATCCTTCTGAGGGTGCATCTAATTTTACTTGAGTATTAGATCCGATCGACGTGACTATTGACTGAACACTTCCAGGATTAGACGGTATTTTCTAAAATAAATAAATAAATATTCGAGATATTTCATTTAGGAATGCGGCATTAGGAGGAAGTTCGTGAAAGTTTTATGCAATGTTAGTAAGCTTTGACAGCATTTTACCTCTTTCAAATCTGTGTTAATCCTCAACAGCTGCCGATGAGCTTGCGTTCCTCTTTGATAAACAAGAACATTACAACCGATCATTTGAATGGATCGGTCAATATGCTCTAAAGTGAACGAGCAATGGAGATTATTCTGATGTCCACTCCATACGTGAAGAAACGGGATTTCCTGAAAAAATAACCCAATTAAAATCTTTTCGAAACTGTGCCAAGATCGTTAACTAAATAAAATTTCCGCTCACCAACCTGATAATTCGATCCTGGTTTACACTTCCATCCGGGACCAATATCTTCTAAGCAAAAACAGAGATTAGCACCTCCATCGTGGAACAGCATTGTCTTTGGACGGTCTAAGAGTTTACCACCAATTTTTTGTTCTATCTGGACTACACCCTGTTTGTATAGAGAAATTCGGAGTGTAAACAAACAAACGGCAGCAATTTCATTCAATACAGTTTAAAGATAAAAGCACTACACGGAATTGCTCTTATCAAAAATAGATTCTTTTTATTATTATTTCGTTCTGACTTTTGAGAACAGAAATCATAAAATTCCGTTATTATATTTAACGTTGTTTAGTGTATGACATCAAATAGCCATAAATCAATCAAACTGAGTGGTTGTTCAACAAGAATGTGTAACATTATAGTGAAACCAATTAACAACTTGTCTCTCAAATGTCTGAATATCCATTTATAAACGCAGTTTATAGTAATTTGATATTTATCACAGGAAATGTCAGAAAATTTATATTTCGCCATTTCTTAATCTAAACTGCAAAAATGGAGAGAAAACGATCGATAAATCTGACAAATTTGCCAATCCTTTTTTTGTATGGTAATGTTTATTTCTGTGAATTGAAAATCGTTGTTTCGATCGTGTACCATCTGATATTTAACTTTGCAGAGTTCATTTCTGCATCGATCTTTGTACCGGGTAGTTGTTCTTGTGTACTGCAGTCTTCCCCCACTGACTAATTAATGTTTAATGTTGGATCAATGGGGACGAAGCTCGCGAGCTTTATCAGAATTAAAGCTAGATTCTGGTAGAGTGAATTTCTTATTTTTACAAATGTTAAAAGTTTTCGAGTTGAAATTTAAATTACTACTTCTTGCCCAGATGCTCCACCCATGTATATTTACGTCACAGCGACATAAGGGCTACAATATACGGTATACTAATTATTAAGCGCTACTGGTTTTCGTGCGTGCATGACAATTCATTTGCGTAAGAATAACTTATGAAGGATATTCTATTATTTATAAAAATTTTTATAATTGTACCTTTCGCAATTAGGTCAAGAATATGATTACATGATTACAAAAATGCAGTCCAGTATGAGTTATGAACCGGTGTAAAAATGAGAATAAAATCCTTTTGTATAATGAAAGCTGCCCGAGTTGGTATTTGTTAACGACATCGCCTATTAAATTTGCATATCTGTATAAAGCTAAGATTTAAAGAGGAAAAAAGTATCGTTCTTGTTCTATAAATCGTGTAAATGCGCGAAAAATGTTAAGTAAATGGCGTCAGTACGATCTTTATGAGAACTTACTTCTAAGGCAGCTTGTGTTGCTTCTATACAATACAAGCGTAGACTGTAATCAACGGATGAATGAAGATAAGGTGCGAAGGCTGCTAGAGTTAACGATTTTGTGGCTTTACAGCCAGATTTTGATTCACCGACCAGGACATAACGAGCCAGATTGTCTATTATTATATGGCACTGCTTCAAATCCAACTGGCAGTACAAGTTGGTGTTGATCGTCTCTCGACCTACAGTAACTAAATTCTGTCGTAAAAAACAGCAAGAAAAAAAATCTAAATATGTATCGACGTTATGTAATGTTATGCAATGTATAATTATATCGAAATTATAAGGTACAAACCTGCCAAATTGGACTCTCCTCTTCTGGGCTACTGTCACTTTTATATACATTAAATAAATAGTTTTCATGGTTTAAAGCACAATGTTGAAAACTAAGAATAACAGGTTTATTAAACTGTAAATCAGGTGGTCCACATTGAATGACCGGACTCAACACTGTTGATTTATCTGAAACATAATTATAATGTGAAATACAAAAAAAAATGTGATGAGTAAAACAAGACTGAATATTATCTACCTGGCAGTTTAGGTCTGTCTTTATCATCCCTTAATATAGCTATATATATATCTTCTCCTGAAATATTCTTAATAGCACCTTCTGGTACAGTTAACGTTATACCTAATACAAAATTGAAGGTAGTACAACTTTATTTTTTTAAATTGAAAATGAAAGATTACAATGCTATAAAATAGTAATTTACCAGACGAAGGCAACTCAATTCGTCCACCACATTTTGAGATATGACTCCATGAAACACATTCTGTTTCCAAACAAGATGGCAACTGCGACATGACCGAGTTTCTAACCGATGGCGCTATTGAATCGTACGTCGAACTATGTTGAGAGCCTAAGAAAGAAAAAATTTTTTCACTCATTAAAAACTAAACAAAACACATTTAAGAACATTTAAACAAAAGATTTACATACCTAACAACATTGGGGAATCTACAGAACTAGACTTATTACTAAAGTTAATGATCTCTGGCGGTTGAGATTCTAGTAGAGGTTCACAATTCTGTCTTTTGCAGCAGATATCACCGGAAGGATAAATTGGAGCTGGATAAAAAAGTGGAACTAATGGACTTCCATTTTCTATTCTGCCGAGGACAGATTTTGTAGAATTTCCATTGTTGTTATGGCAATTTTGTCTAGTGCTTTGAGTTAAATCTGGCTGAACTAAAAAACAAAACGTAAATATTTAGTTTTGTATTCGTTGAAAAATTATATTCACACAAAAATTAGAATGAATGAAAAATTAACCTGTAACAGGCACACTATATATGGAAGAATCGTGACCTTTAATTTTTCTGACCAGCAAAATGATCATGATGAGTACGATGATAAATACAGCAATGGCAACAAATAAACCAACGTACAGGGATATATCGACGTCGGGTTGAGAAGGAGAAGCTGAAATATTTAATTTATTTATGTATTATTTTACATAATAAATATATCAAAATTTTCGAGAACGCTAAAATACATTATTTTAATACTTTAAAAAGTCAGAAAAATAATTTTATGGTGTTTACGTTATTACGTTTAAAAATTCATCTTTTCGCCGTATTTAATACTTTGAAATAATAAATTTTTAATATTTCTCTTTTAATATATGTGAAATTTTTATTTTATATTGTGTCGTAACGTTTATAAATACGATACACTTTAAATTTAAAGACTTTTCGAATGTAAACTTTTAAAATTTAAACACGTTTTATGGTAACTTTCAATTAATTTTTACAACATTCGAAAAAAAGAGTAAGATAAATAAAAATTCCACACAATGTAAATCAAAACTATAACAAGCTAGCCATATTTCAACTGAGATGGACTCATTTGTCAAACGGAAGGGGGTAGAAAGAGCGGAAGAATTATGGCTCAAACGATGTGGGGTGTCCTACTTAAAAATGAGGGGGCGTTTAAGGCCCGAAGCTTTCTTTAAATACTCTGAGCTCTACCTTAAATACCCCAAGATAAGCTTCTGTTGTCATGTTTAAAACAAACAAGTCACATATTCTCATTGAAAATAGCTCTTGGTTAAGTTCCATTTTCAGTTTACAGCCAACGTTCCTCATACCTTCCTCCGTTCTTCCATATATTAAAGGGCTGTCATTCATTCTTCCAACTAGAAGCGAAGGGAGGAAAAACGAAAAAAAAATTAATACTGACAAAAATGTTTTTCAAATTTTAATACGGGTTAAATTATTTTAAATATTTACAGAACGATCATATAAATTCCTCGAATCTCTGATCGTTAATTCCAATTATTATTATTAAACATACCTCTACACATTCCATTTGTGCAGTTGGCGGTAGCCAAATCTTTGCCCGGACAATACCGACCACCGTTGGAAGGGGGAGGATTAGTACAAGAACGACGTTTGTGATGTCTACAATCAGGACTACAAGTAGACCAAGAGGACCAACTCGTCCATTGACCGTCTTCAGCTACAGAGGGAAGAAATAGAAAAAAAGTTAAAAATCAGCAGATGTACAAGAACTCGTCCGTTCCTTCGAATAACAAGGAGGTTTTTATGCTATGAGGATACTCTCAACTAAACATAAGGACTAAAAATAATTCTACAGTACTTTTTGCTAGTTGTGATAATTAATTGAGGTGTTATCTTCACACGAAAGGCTAAATCAGCGAATAATTCTTTGCTTCCATCCTTCGGATCACGATAACATCGCATCATAAAAATACCCACGTGGGTGAAAATTACGAGGGTAGAGCAAACGTTCCAGTGTTATTTTCAGGAATTTCACATTCCAAACTATCATATAACGAGTGTAAAATTTAAAACTACAGGGGAAAATGGCTACGAAACAAGTTACTTTAAAACAAAATGCAGATGTTACATCCGCCATTGTTGTTAGGCAACAACCGAGCAAAATGCGTGTTTGGGATAATCTGATCTCGACTAATTTGTCACATTTTATCACAGCGGAGAGATAACATTAACGAACGAGCATTAGTGATAAGGCTGTTGTGTTTTAATTAGTCTGCAGTTAAACAATTGCGAAGATAGTGTCGGCAACATGCTATAAAAAGGGAGCACGATTAAAAAGTAATTCTTTCCAATGATAATTATCGCACGGATTCTTTTCCAGGAAGACACAAACAATTCAAAGAAAGAAAGATTGAATTATTAGAATGTGCATATAGCAATCGTGAAATTTCCTCCATTTTTTAAGCGAAAATTCGGGAGGGGGAAGCAGTGAGCGATGATAAAATTTCTAATCCTACCCATTTTTGTGTTCGTTCCCAAAATTATCGCGATTTAAGTACGAATTAAAATACAAAAGCCACGTTAAAAATTCTATTCAAATTCGAGATTTTACGATTTATCAATGCAATTTGTGATCTTATCTTTTTTCCTTCTATTTAAGAAGCTGGAGAACAAAAAACGGTGCTCAAATATAAAAAAAGCCATTTGTCGGTTTACAGTGTTTCCACACCAGGAGATAAGCCTCTTTCAAAATATGACGTTTCTCATTTAATGACAATTTGATGTTTCAAAAGTGATGTGGAGTAATGACGTGATCAGCATCCTCGCTAATATGCTTCCTTTCCTCGGTGTCATTTTATGTCAACCGAAAGGAGGAAATTTGAAATTTTACTACCAAAACTTTCTACCAGAAATCAATTTTTCTTATACTTACATATTTAAAGTTTCTTACGATCGAGTTAAATTTTATAAAATCAGCCCAAGCTTTTATAATAATAAAAAAAAACTTATTCCTTATACTTCTGGGCGAGTTCGATTTAATGTTCTGGCGAATATTATTAAAGTTGGGGTCTTATGTGCCAAGTCGTGTGAATGGTGGGTTAACTATTCTACCCGGTTCTTTGTTTAAAATCAATATAGGCTGACTTACGAGGGCACAAATTGGTGCAGTCGATCCTTTGTGTGGCATCACCTAGGCACTGTTCTCCTCCATTTAATGGGGCAGGATTGGTGCAGAGTCGATGTCTCGTTTGAATTCCACGACCGCATCTAACACTGCACTCGTTCCAAGGGCTCCACGATGACCATTCTCCATTAACTAAAAAAAAATAATAAATTTTATAAAGTGAAGCAAACTAAATACAATTTCCTTAATTACACAAAAGGCAGATGTTTAGTAACATCTGCCATAGAGCAGATGGAACGTTTAGTAAAGCAGCTACGTTTTAATACGGAAAGAATTTTTGGAATTTATTCATTAATGTGCGTGTGCAGTAAATGTTATCTATCCTAATGTAAATAAACTTTTTTAAGAAAAAAAAGAACAGATTTCCAAGAATTCTGCAGAAGCTATTGAAAGAAAGTCACTCTTGCAGCACCAAAGTCATAAAATAGGTAAGCTAGAAGGCGAGGATAAGGCTATACCTATGATTTCGACAAAAGCAATGGATCAGATTACTTTGCCTGTAGGAGGTCATATCGGAGGAAGGAAGACCCCTAGTGCTAGCTGCGGGAAATGACAGATGGATCAAAAGATGCAAGACGTAAACTGTCAGCGCAGTTGGGTCTGACTCGAAATTCTAAAGTTCAGCTAGGTCAAAATGATGTCACGATCTGCCGACGGATGATAAAGTGGTTATACGTGATAACAGCGAAAAACTTTCCATTCTTTTTACTACATTAACATCATTATAAAGAGAGGCCCTCTTACCATCAAAATAAGCTCTTCAATCTTTATTATATAGGGAAATCGTTGGCATACAAGAGAAAGAAAGCTCTCGAGTGGAGAAACGGGGTTCGAATCAGTCGATAGAAACAAAAAAGAAAGCAAACCGAGAAAGAAAAGAACACTCAAAATCGTGTTTTCTACTTGTTAAGCGGTTGGCAAAACTAATATCAAAGGAAACATTTATCAATGTCGTGTCCTTATTCCACTATTTCTTACCACTTGACGGAAACGTAGCTGCATTCTGGCGATAAGGTACTTCTTTCGTTGCGCAAAGACAATAGTCAAACAACCAACCTACTAAATATTTCTTAAAAATATTCCTACTTAAAGAGACTTCTTAAACAGATATAACCGTGTATTAATCAAAATCTACATGGTAATTTTTATATATTATCCTATTAACATTGGCATTGTTCGTTTCCCCCCCTCTTACGACTTTACATTTTGTATTCTTTCGGCAGAGTGAAATCGTGTTTTATGTTCAACCTTAATAACACGGTCAAACGCAGGCAGAAGTCGTTCATCAGATGGAAATCAAGCCCTTAAGGATCTTTCAGATGTTGGGTGGTTTAGTTGGTTTAACAAGACGGATGATACAACATCCCCAAGGCCACGGTAAGGACCCAAGTTCATTTATCGCGCCGTCGATTGAACGTCTTAGTATATACTATTTTAGTAATAAAAACGATGTAAAAGTTATATATCTAAATTATTTATTTAATAAATAAATTATCATTGGGTAAAAGATTTTGTCGTGCCTGACTTTATTTCTATGACCTGGATAAGATCAAGACAGTTTGATAAAAATAAAACCCCATAAAAACATTATTAGAAAATATTAAATTTTTCCAGAATATTTACAAAGGAAAAAAACTAGAATTTTCAATGTCTTTTCTATTAAAAAATTTGAATACAAAATATTAATATTTTAAAGAATTTAAGAAAGGGAATGAAGACCATACAAATATTCTATATTGAATTTGACGTTAGAAAAGATTATTTCCGCTGAAAACCCAGAGGAAAAAAAAGTAGCAAAATATTGCCATTTTTATCCATGAAAATAAGCGTAGACTATCCTTTGGGATGGAGTTTTATAACAGACTTTTCTCTCTTTCTATGAAATCATTCATCCCTATTTCACAAAGAATGAGTTTTTCTTCACCCTCTATTAATTTTGCTCACAAAATGCGAAAAATTTTAATAAATAGAAAAAGTACAGTTAGCCAAAGAGAATTGACTTGCTTAAAAACACGCACTTTTTTCAATATCTACTAACATTTTAATTTTCTAACTCGTTCGATTCCAAAGAAGAAGAAGAAAAAGAAGCTGTTACGGAATATCGAATTAAAAAGATAAGCGTCCAGTTCCTGGAGTAACGTACAGTACATTCTTACGTGTTACTTCAGGATGTCGATACTTTCTCAACCCAGGAGAGAAATTATAAAAATTCACTCACGTCTGCCATCTTGTTAATATGGCGTTGGACGGAGTCGGCAGTTTGTTTAATTCGAATTTTTCATATATCCTACCTCGTTTAAATCTTCAATCAAGAGTATAGATAACCGATAAGATTTTTTGAATCGAAACGGCATGTAAAAAATGTCATCATCTAGCGAACGAGCACGAAAAAAAGAATGAAAAATAATTTTAGTTGAGTTAGTAAATGGAATGCAAAAACGAAAACAAATAATGCCAACGTTGTTAAGATGAGAGGGAATTATTTTTTTTTTCTTTTTGTTATGTCAACGATCGACCTTGAAAACGTCCGATCTTTGTCTGCTTGGCCTTCATAAATATCAACACGAAACCGGTTGTGGTTTCGAGCCCGGTTTGTACTGAAGATATTTAGGATTTCCGACAAGTGACGTCAATTTCGGTAGCTTATCTTCCATCTACAAAAGTAGCAATCCTTCAACACTATCAAGTAAACTAGAACTAGAACCAAGCCCTACTTCGAAACCCTCTTTTAGACACAGTAGACTTAACTTATAAGAATTTTTTTTTTTACCTTTTGAAACATAAAACAATAGCATATTAAAACATTTTTTGATTATAGAGCAGTGGCGTGCAAAGGATGCCATTTGCGACTATAATAGTTTTATTATATCTCAGACCGTTCTAAATCAATTGTTAAACGAACAACAACAGACAGGAATTGCTGACAGTAATACATCTAGAAACCAAGGTTTTTTTTTTTTTTTTGTCGTCCCCTACAAAAACACCCGAAAATGTCTGAAATTTTAAAACTAGCGAAAAATGTTCGCAGAAAGCAGTATAACAAATATTGTAACTAGTCATTTTTTACTTTTCAAAAACAGAAACCTTTTTAAAAATAAAATTCCTGACCATAACTCATAAAAGCAAAACATTCCAGAACGTAAAAGCTATCATTTCGATACTTTACACAGAAACGACAGCACTAAATTCAACGTTTTGGTCAATGTATAGTAATCATACTGTTGATGGTTTCAATAAAAAAATTTCAATTCCTAAGAATCTTACGAAAGAAAAATAGAAGAAACGACACCGTTGAGGATATAGAAGAGGAATTGACTTACATCCCACAGATTTCCGCTTTAAAATAGACCTTTATTTTCAAACTATATATCTTATCCTAAGTAATGTTCGATTCTATCGACATAGACTTTAAGAGTATTGAATATGTTTAGACCACATGACGTCGTAAACATTTATAAGTGTTTAGTGTGAATAAACGATAATGGTCGGCGCATTTATTGTTCAGAGAAGAGGAAAATTACTCACCGTACACGGTCAAAACGGCAGTTTCGATGAGTCTTTGATTGGCCAAGTTTCTCACACCGCAAGTGTAATTACCCATATCTGATAAACGCACTTGACTAATTAACAGATTTCCTTTGTTGGAAATAATAAAATTAGGATCTTTGTACGTGTCGATCTGCTCCCCGTTCTTAAGCCAGAACATTTCTGGAGTCAGTACACCGTCGGGTGGTANTGAATATGTTTAGACCACATGACGTCGTAAACATTTATAAGTGTTTAGTGTGAATAAACGATAATGGTCGGCGCATTTATTGTTCAGAGAAGAGGAAAATTACTCACCGTACACGGTCAAAACGGCAGTTTCGCTGAGTCTTTGATTGGCCAAGTTTCTCGCACCGCAAGTGTAATTACCCATATCTGATAAACGCACTTGACTAATTAACAGATTTCCTTCGTTGGAAATAATAAAATTAGGATCTTTGTACGTGTCGATCTGCTCCCCGTTCTTAAGCCAGAACACTTCTGGAGTCGGTACACCGTCGGGTGGTAAACACTGGAGAGAAATTTGACCATCAATCTCAACGCTGGTACTCAAAGGCTGATTGATGAAGATCTTTTTCAAGTCTATAAAAATTAAGTAAATATAAATTTTTGAATAAATTTCATAATGAAAAAAATCAAAAATTTAAATTGCAAATTTACATAAATATATAATAAAATTACAAAAGTTCTCTTACATATCTTAAAAGTGAAGCTAATTTATAACGCGTCGGCTAGCTTTTTTAACATGTTGAGTGCGTTTAAAATTAATTATCATGGTTATAAACTTTTGTATTAAATATAATTTATTGTGTTTTTATGTTTTACTTATACAGAAAGTATTTGTTTTTTTTAACTATAAAGGTAATACAGAAAATTTTATTTGCAAAATGTAATTTAAAAAACAGAAACTGAAGGACAACAGTAAAAGTGGGAATTCTTAGCGCTTGAAATCGCCTACCAGTGAATGTTTTCGGTTACATATTACGAAATTACTTGGCAGCAATCACAAGAAAGTTAATCACAGCAGCTTGTCGTACGAGGTCGATCTCTCTCTGGAGAGAGGGCATGAACGATTATTAAGAAAGTTTATTAATCATTTAATCTATAAAAAAAATCAAAACTGAAAAATATGCTAAACAAATTTATAGAAAGTAAGCAAACATTTTTCTAAAGAAAAGAGGAAGAAAAAAATATTTTTAAATTAATTCTAACTTATAAAAATGCAGATTAATTATAATATTTTTTTATTTTTTTGAATTAGAAAAAAAAAGGTTAAACATTTGCATAATTTCTCTTTCCTCGCATAAAATCATTATTAAACTTTTAAACAGTTTAAAGTTTTATATAAATGGATAATTTCATTAACTTTTCGGATAAAAATTAATTATTGAACTATTTTCCGAGTTAAGCAGGTGAATTTTATATGTATATGTCTTATTTCATAATTAAAAAAATCCGGATATGTAGACAAATCTATAACGTGAGATTTCTTCCGTACGACTTCTCCAAAAGCGTTTATGAGTTAGGGTAACGTACAAACAACCCAAAGCAATCTCATAAATCTTTGTCCCTTGAGTAACAGAAAAAGAAACAAAAAACAATAAAAAAAAAGCATTTGATTGAGGATAAAAAAAATACAAAGATCAATTTCAGAACGAGTTAAAAGATATCTCAATGTCAAAAGGTGTGGGTCTTACTCTGACAAGAACATGTGGTGCCTAATTGTCTTCTATCTATCAGACTTTGTCGCCAATTTGACCCATCGTGAGGAGTAGGAACAATTGATCTGACCGATCACGTGACACACCATCGGTCATCATTGTCTGGACTTTTGTGTCATTAGGTCGAAATGTCAATGATCTTTTCTTTTTCCTACCCTCTATCGTCTCCTCGCTAAATAATCTAGTTCCTTAAATAACTAACTATACATATAAACTACAAGAATATTTAAGAAAGTTTCGGCATTCCTTTTGTACTGTACGTAAGCCGGAGATAATGACTTTTTAACACGTGATAATGGATTCTTTAGTTATAGCTCACGTAATACTCTTAACGAGTAAGGACGTACTGTACATCGAAGAAGTTATATTCTTTTTTTAAAAAAGGGAAAAAAATCTTTTCAAGATTATAGTCGTTCTCTCGAAATTTACTTGTCATTTCCATTTTTAAAAATAGAATAACTTGATTTTATGAAGAATTAATCACCAGATATGTCAAATCCCGATGTCTAAATGGAGAAGAACAGCTCTCGATCGGAAATGTGTCGGAAATGTTGAGCTATAACCTTCTTTAATGTGTTCTACAGGCAGGAAGAATCGATTGAAAATTTCATTGAGAAATATTCATATTAAACTTTTCTACAAGATGCGATATGTGTGTACAGTACATAAATATCTGAGTACAAGTTTAAAACTTGGCCTCGAACACCTCTTTACACTTCTAAACATATCGAAAAATATAAACACATTCCGAAAGATATCAAAACGTAAAAAAGAAAAAGTATAACTGAACTTTAAAACTTTTCACATCTAACTTTAAAAATATAAAATAAGAGTTGCCCTAAAGGCCTAGTCGTGAGAAAATTTTTATAGAATTTAATCCCCTTGTTTTTTTATACGTTATATAGGTAGCAGGGCATTCACTTTTTTTCTTTTTTTTTAATTTTATGACACGAATATCCGAATAACTTCAATGTTCACACAGCTGTTGTTGATGATAGTTTTTCCGTCGTCATAGAAACCAGGTGAATTTTAAACAGAAAACACACAGAATACACCACTCCGAACCCCCTCTCTCTTTTTTTCCTATCATTTTATCGAAAGGTGAATATTAAAAAAAAAAGTCAGCTGCACTCAACTGCCAAATCTTTTCTCCATCTTTCAGAATCCTAATTCCATTACAGAGAATGGCAAAAAACAATAGTTAATATATATATTTGCTCCCCCTTTCTGTTAGTAAGAAAAATTGATTACATCCAGAGAAAACAAGAAAATAAAAGTGGAGCAACAAGAGACTTTTGTGTATGTCAGAACGGGTAGCGAAAGAACAATGTGCTGTCGAACTTGAAGATTGTAAATGATCTGAAAGATACGAACAACAAAGTCCATTTAGAGAGACTTACATTTCTTTTCCACTTTTTGGGCATTAAAATCAATAATAACTATGGACTACATAGTTATCTAGATAGGATTTCACTCACTCATTTTCATAAGTAAACAAGGAACTCAATCGAACTGCAAAAGAAGTTAACAGTACGTAGCACCTGTCTCTGAAAGATCACCACTGAAGTCAAGACTTCCTGTAATTAAAAGAAAGCCATAAAAAGGTTTTCGGAGCTGGTACTGCTCTGTCGACATGTCCTCTCCATTACAAGAGAAAGTTCCTCGTGTACAAACGTATAACAAGGAGCGTATGACCTTGGTTTCCTTCCCTTTTTTTATAGGTTGTAGCAACTGTTAATTATTGATCTGTCGGATTTGTAATCTCAATAAAAACATCACAGTCGTGTATAACAATGGAGGAAAGTCTATTTCGCTTTCTTCTGACAGAAACGATTTTTCTTATGACACTGATCCTTTTGAACAGTCTATTATAGCGAAAAATAGATAATTATACGGCACAGATGCCTTTCTAGGATAATAAAAACATAAATCATTTTCCTTATATAATTATTAAAGAGGGGGAAAAGCTTATATACTGTATATAAGTTTCTCTTAAAATGATTAGATTTTGTCCATATGTATGCCATAATGCGTTATGAGACATTCACAAAATTGATAGATTAATTCTAGAGAACTATATACTTTCCAAGAAAGGCTTGGTAAGGGCGAAAAAGAAAGAAAAATATGCTACTATTTTCGTAGTTGAATTTTGTATTTTTAAATAGAAATATAAAAACATCTGCACATTTTTACTACGGCTACGCGCCTCTTGAAACTCCAAATAATACAAGACTAATTGTCGTTTGGAAGATAGGAATGGAAAGAGTAAAAAAGAAAAAAGGATGAAGTGGAAATAACCGTTTTCTGTAAGCCTTTCAATTACAAAAGGTTAGTCGGATGTAAGAGGATAAAAGAGATCATCTTGTTCACGATTGGAAATGTCAAATTCGATCAAACGCCTTCGCTCTAATAAGAAAACGAAATTTATCACCGGCAACAACTTTTTTCCTTAATTTTTTTTTTAACGTTTAGATCTAAAAACGAAGAAGTTTTTATTTTTAAGGAAGAGAAAATAGGGAAAGAAAGTACTTACAGGAAGCTCTAACGATGGCTTTTCTGCTCTTAATTTTACCGGTAGAAGACCAAGCATGACAGAAACACGTGTACAAATCGAAATACTCGTCCACTTCATCTCTACTGATGTCAAGGCTGACTTCTACTTGTGATATTCCTGTCATGGGATCGACGTATTGCTGTTCATTTGCGTGATGCATTTCTTTACCGTTGCAGAGATAATAAACATGGAGGGCATGACGAGCTTTGCACCATAATCTTGCAGCACGATTTCGGAGGGCATAAGTATCTTGTGGCTCTTCCAAAAACATTGGCGTGGTCGATGGCTCGCTATCTTGAATTGGGAGTGGTTCGAGGAGTAAACCACCTGTAAATATGTCAAAGAGGAAGGAAAAAGAAAAGTTTTTCATCCCAAATAAATAATAATAATAATTTAGCAATTCACTAATTTTCATAAATATTAATTAATGACTTCTAAAGAAACAATTTATGAACGGAAACAGATTATAACAATAAAATCTGAATCTAGTTAGATTTCTAATCGATTGAATTAGATTTAATTTAAAAGTGAAAAATTATATATAATTATTTAATTTATATCGGCACAGAGATATTATTATGATTATAATTATAATAATATCATTAACCCCGAAATTCAAGTTTATTCTATTCAAACTCCCATACAACTCTCCCGTTGACCATTAAAATCAGATGTAGTACTAAAATTAGTACGGTAAACAGAGTAAAATGACGGTATAATATATTTTAAAATTATATTAGTTAAAATTAAGTATTAACTGTTAATCGCTTATTTCAACCCAAAAAAGGGGTGAAAAAAAGCGTAACATTCTTCGAATCTGAAAGGAAATCTCTTCGAACCGATCCCTGATATACAATCCTCTTCCGGTTCAAAATAATCCAAACAACTAAAACTATCTTCGACACTAATAAAAATGGAAACCAGTGATGTCAGCTTGCCAAAATTTCCTTTTGGCCCCGCTGGAGTAACTGAATGGCATATTTTCAATTGAACGAGATAACATCGCCAACAGTTTATGTACACAATGTGACGGCCTGTAAAGATATAGATTCTCATTTCGGGCACTCTACAGTGGCCATCTTCAAAACAATGATTAAGAAAAAATCCTGGCCAATCTATATACCGATTCGACGTACAATTTGCGATAAATTTGTTCTAGTAATTTTTGAACAGTCGCGGACTATTGGTAGTGATTCCTCTACATTTCCACAAATCGATTGACCTCATAACCGCATAAGCAGTTTGTAGTTGAAACTAAATAGAGGAAAAAACAAAAATGTTGGAATGAACAATTTAGAAAAATTTTATCTGTTAAGTAACCTAAAATCAAATTGGAAAGTATAGAAGAATTTTTATTGTCCATTACAAATAAAAGCTTTTATTATTGTCGAGGAATAAACTAACTACACCATTTTATCCCGTTCATCCTTAAATAAATAAAATAAATATATATATAAAATCTAAAGTTTATAGAATTTAAGTATATTGAACTCCGCCCAATACGGTTTTAACGACAACAGCTTATTTTCTAAAAATATCTCGAAGTATCCGCCCAATTGGATGCTTCGCTAGCTTCTATTCACTCTTTTTTACTCGGTCTCTCGAGGATACTTTTTAATCTTTACTGGGGTTTGTTCGCTATATCTGCACTCCGCTCACTCCGCTTCCTGTAGCCGATCCCACTTTCTAAAAATAGATTCCATCCCAACCGTATCCTGTAGGGAATACTTTTAAGCCCCTATATGGTCTCTTCACAACATCACTACTCCGCCCATTCGATGATTCCAGCAATTACTAATAGCGGTAGCTAGAAATTCTTCCAATTAAGTTGTTCCACTTCGAACTTTTTATAACGCAATCGGCAATTTTTTCTCTGTTTTTTTTAATATACTCGTCCAAACTAGTGTTTTCCCTGTTAAACTAGAAAGCATAAAAAACACTCAGCATTTTTAATATGAAAACAAAAAATTACAACAGATGCTTATTAAATAATCCATAAACAGGTGAGAAGATCCAACAATTGCCAAGATCGATAATGATACAGGTTTTTCTCTTATACGATTTTGTGGGTTGCACATCGAGTATGAAGCCCGTAACAGCTTTCGATTTTGTATTATACCACTTCAGTTGTCGATTTCCCCCCTCCCTCTTTTTTTTAATAGTAAGAACACTGATTGGATCGATGATACTATTCGCACCTATCTCACTCATACGTCTAAAGCAACACCTTTATTTCCTCCTCCGTTACTGATATCTGCTCTCTGCCTATCGATTGATGTACAATGTGGTCAGTCGTCGATATCTCTGACAATGTCGATCATGCATAGGGGATGACACCAAAAAGGATCACTTGCTGGAATAAAATTCGTTAAAAACTGATTTTTCCCCCTGCGAAAGTACTACACATTCGTGTACACTCTTTATTTTAGCGGGGCGTATCCTCTTCTGGAATAAGATTTAAAGCATAATTGAGGGATAAACATGTAATTTATCATTAATATCCATTAAATAAAGCGTTTTATTATATTGTGAGCGTTAAAGCGTATCTTAACAGTAAAAAAAAATTAAACCACACTTTGTAATTTTTCCATACGGTAATCGAACGTTGTCAACTATATTAATTCCTATATATAGATACGTTAACATACCAGAAGGGTTTTCAGAGCAATCCATATTCTTTCGAGGACGTTTAAAACACACAAATATTTAATATTTATAAAATAAAGAAGTTTATTGTTTATATAAAATACTTCAACATAGTACTTCAAAGACTAACAATTCAAATATCCTATATAAAGAAAAAGAAAGCACATTTTTTCCAAACTTAACGCTTTTATTCTTCATATAAAAGCGTTTATTGTAGAGTTCGCCATGCGGTACAGCTTTTATTAACCCTTCATAAACGGATTCTAGGCGAATATTACAGTTACAAGCATTCGTTTAGTCGTGTAAAATATTCCAAAATAAATGTAAGAAATATCTTCGTGTAGTTTAATATTGATAATAGTTTCTTGTAACATACATTTATCCAGTAGAGTCAAGAGTCGTTAGCAGCATTTAAAAAAGAATATTAAAAAAAAATGTATATCACTTAAGGATGCAACTTTAATCATTCTAGTTTGTGACTTCCATTTCTAGACAGAAAATCTGATTAGTATACATTAGGAGAGAGAGTGAGTGAGTGGGGGCAAGTTCATCTCCTGGACATTAATGAAGATATTTCCGGAGTAAAAAGTTGATTGCTTACTATCTTTAAAACTACTCTAGCAAGTTTTCATTCAATGTTTGGTGTATATTACTTTAATTATGACCTCATAAAATAAAGAAGGATGGAAAAAAGAAGAAGAGTCGCTCGTTTGACTCCTGTTCAACGAACTACTTAAATAATTGAACATTACCTTCAATTTATGAGCAATAATAATGCATTTAACTGATCAATTATTAAACGTTTTCTGTATCTGGTTAACATCTACGTTAATTTAATGCCGTGGAAGCGCAATGATTGTAATTAAATAATTATGTTTTAACTGGAATATTCTGCATTCGGTTATTAATAGAGTGTATACGGATGTCGATGAATATTCCAAAATAAGTTGGTGAAGTATAATCACTTTTGTGTAAACTATAGCAATCTGAACGATCGCTCTTTTGGATCATTAAAGTTAATGAAGTTGCTTCAAATGGCGCTATATTATAGCCTATGTTGCATTATGTTTAAAGTGATTTTATAACATAAAAAACACAAAGATTGGCCTATTTTGAATTATGCATTATCTATACTTTTACTCAGTTCAATTTAAGTAAAAAGATGTTAATAAATTAAAGAATTGCTATGTTCTGTAGCCTAATTAACACACGGTATAATGTAAACTACATATGATACTATTCAAATATCCTTCAAAGAGAGTTTGTGTGAGGCCCGGAGAAGGGCGGACGGGCCATTTTTGTCCATTTTTTTGAACAAATGAAATATGTAGAATGTTTCCGTATTAATAAAGAAACAATTTTAAATATTTTATTTTTCTTTAGTANGGGTTGACTCGTTCTTGATCGTTGTAGCAGGTTTCTTAATTACATGAGATAGTTCGTTTTCTAAATGCGTAACAGTAGACGAGGAAGTACGCGTTGAAATGAAATATTCGTAAGAACTAGGTGTATCCGTTAAAACTAGATAAGGTACAGTACTAAACGTTTAGAGGAACGGGCAACAACTGCTACTATCGAGGGACTGGCGACGACTGGTTAAACTCACAGCAGTTTGCTATATTGAACTGATGAAAAGAGAGACAGTAGATCAGAAGATTATGAGAAAGCGTCACTTTCGATGCTGGGGACTTAAAAGACGATTTGCTCCCAGGTGTGAAAGTTGACAGTTATTAGACAAAGTTTTATTATCAAAATTATGTGGTTATTTAGTTATGTTGTTAATAAGTTACGTAGTGAGTGCAGATTCCTACATTTTTATATTTCGTACTTAATTCTCTTTCCATGTTGTTTATGCCACCATAGCCAATAGCAATATAGGTATCGTGCAATGTCTCAAATATTTCTTCAGTGTAAATGTAATATTTAATCAGGCACAATTCATTTTCCTATTTCTTCAATAGATACAATGTAATATCTACACAAACGCATACTCTTCCGGTAACTTCGAAGTCACTTTGATTTTTGACACTTTCACTTTTTGTATCATTGTCGAATATGCTGATTTTGTAAAAATTTCAGTGTTCTGAACTTTTGATACTGACTGATTTAATCGATTGTTGAATTGGTTATTCATATCACATAATGATTGCTCCATGATCGTTATTATTTCAAAGAAGAAAACATTAACTTTAAGAGAAAAAAGTAAATTTAAAATCTGTACAAGATTATCTACTAGTACCATGAATTTTTAAAATTTAATATTAAACGCAATTTGCAAGCGCAAATCAGTCGCGAGTGTTGATTGGTTAGCGTAAGATGATCACTCGTTAAGGTATTATCATCATTTTGCCCGACCAAGTGATAGCAGTATTCATAGTGCCCTGCAATCTGATAAATTTTGATAAAAAAACATGAAATTTATTATAGTGACAATTATTCGTAATGACCAGGCATTATGAATAATCCTATATTAAATCTAGATTAATCCACAGAAAGACGAAAAAATCTCTCCTTATTTATAAAAATTTTTTACCAAAATTGATCAATTGGAAGAAGAGATTCGATTCATTTATTATTCAGATTTAAATAATAAAAACCTGCGAAATATCACAGGATTTATGTTTAAAAAACGGATTGAAATAGAATAAGAATCAATTTTTATTATTAAAAACGTTTATTCCCTAAAATTCTCTTTAAAATTTCACTCGGAAAAGTAATTAAAAGAGGATTATCCTCTACGTTATCCGGATCAGAGAAGATGCTTCTACTACTACTTCGGCGGATTAACGAACCACAACTTATTAACAAATACAGAAAATTTATTATTAAGTTTACTTTATAGGAGATTAAGTTATAAATTCGGATTAAGAAAGAAAAAGTATCTAGAATTTCTCAATAAAAAAAAAAAACAATTTTTATTATATATAAAAGTATAGGTTACGGATAGATCGGATCGAAAAGGATTTTCGTAAAATAAAATCCGGATCAAAGAGAAAAACAAAAGTGGAAATTCCTAAAAAATTTGATTAAAAAAAAAACATTAATTTAACATCCGACATCACTTTGAGAAAAGGATTAACGTTACGCGTGACGTCACGAGAAGATTAATGACGTCACGAGATTAACTTAAACGGATTGGAGAGCGGGAAAATAGCCAAACGAGAAACATTTAAATTTCCGCAAAATTTATCACACTGTATGTGACGCATTGATCAATATATAGGCCAATGTCAATATTGTATACAGACAACAAGGAAGAGAGGTTAAGATTAAGTGGATAAGGATTAAGAAAGGGATTAAGCAGTATTTAATCCACTTACCGTCTCTCCTACATAAGCCTAATCTGGCAGCAGACGTCAACACTGCGACAACAAATACGACATCCATGGCAAATCTTCTCAGGTACGGCCGGTTACCGATCGGCCACACGAAACGGCTCCTAGTGCAGCCACGAGTGTGATGTTATACGTTACGGTGGCCGTCATGGGCCGGTTACGACGCCGGCAGCAGACTCAGACTTCAGCAGACGACTGCAGCAGCCATGGCGCCTTCGCGTGCACTTAAAAATACGCTTACGGCGCACGCTCGATAGTGGTTCCCCCTGGCTGCTAAAAGTCCGGTTTGCAGGTGGAGAGAAAATTTTATAAATAATTTTTATTTTTTATTTTTTATTTTTTTTATTTTTATTGTTTGTATATATATATATTTTTTAAATTAAGTCGCTTTTCGAAGAATTATTTTACAGTTAATAGCTTTTATTTTATTTATTTGTTTTATTCTTTTTATATGCGCGTCTATCCGGTTTCTTTTTATGCAAATTTTTACATTCTCAAAAGGTTTGTAGAGTTTCGCTTACGATAATTAATGGGTAGATTTTGTTTTTTTTTAAAAAAAAGTGGAGATTCTTTGTGAAATTTAATAGAAAATAGTAATTTTTCATTTTGTAAATTGTTTTACTTACATTTAAGTGATCTTTTAAAAATAAATGTAGAAATAAAAGGCTATAAAATGCGATGTTTAATACGCGCGTGCCCGTCCCCAACGCTTTAAGGTCTTTAAGTGCAAACGTTCGGAGCACTTTAATGTCTTTAAACGCATCTCCATTCAGGAGTTTAACGCTTATCAGCGCGAACTTTCCCTCAATGCTTTAATTTCCACACACGCGTGTCGACTTCCAGCGCATATACGTCCTTTACAACTCTTCTAATGTTAACTCTTCTATGTTAACTCTTCTAATGTTCTCTAGTACGCGTTAACTAGAGGCTTTAACGTCATAATTACGCGTTAACTAACGCTTTAATGCGATCAACTCGCCTTCTAGCTTTTAATTTCTATAATCACACTCGCCCTTCAGCATTCTGACATCAATAATCGCGTAACTCGCGACTTAAAAGGGTTTTTTGTGGTTTTATAATGATGTCTCAATTAAATTTACAAATTAAATTCAATTTTCGAGACCTAAATTCGCTTATTTTTTCTAAAAATTGGCATTTTTTTGAAACGTAATACCGATTCATAATGATGAAAAACTTACATGGAGGGAATAACAATGTTTAGTCTTTCTTACAAATGACGTTATTAATGATAGGTTACGAAGAGGAAGGGGAAAAAATAATCGTAGACTAATGACATGGATATACAAAGAAGATGAGATTAGGATACGGTAAATAAACATGAATTATATTTAGAAATTTATAGATGGTCGAATAATATCCTTTTATGGGTTCGAACTGGATAAAATTTTAAGTATGTTACGAGTCAAAAACATAATGAAAAATGTCACGGAATAATTTAAAGATTAAAAAAAAAAACACCAAAAATATCCATAGGGGAAGGGAAGAGGGAAGAATATATAAGAAAACTGTAAGAAAAGAAAATCATAAAAGCAAGAAAAGACAATTTAAATTCAAATATCGGAGACTTTATTTAATCCAGATGTTGTAGAGAAAAGAATGAAACCAATATTAAGAAGAGTTTTGCCAAAGAAACATATTAAATTTGGAATTTATGAGAGTTTGTTTCCACAATAAATGCCTGTGTAATACCTGAAACGGTCGTTATCGTTAATTGTTATTTATGCGTATGAAAGTGGAAGAATAAAATGTGTTTTAATTCCCGTAAAAAAATTACAAAAAAGTTAATTTTGTTTATTTTCATGATCGATGAACCTGTTTTAGCAGGAAGCCATATTTAAATATATATATATACAGTATATAATGATAAGATCTTTACAGTTCTTAGGTTTCTCTTATCAATATGGAAGCGTTGGTGGCCTGTTTGTCATCTGGTGTCGGGTTCGATTCCTGTTTGGGCCTCACGGTCATTGTTTTTCTGTGTGTGTCTGTATGTAGAAGCTTAGATACTTCGAAGAAATTTTATCTTAGCAAGGAAGATAACGCTTTACTTTTGCGAATTGTAAACTATCTTTAAGAGTATAGACCTGCAGATAACAGCCCACTCTGGCTTGTTAGTTGAGACAGAATTGCAACTCCATTAGAGAAATTTCAAAAATAAGTTCAAATAAAAAGGAAAAATGCCAATTAAATTTTCGGAAAATTTAATTAACAATTAACTATTAATTAATTTTTAATATAATAAACTTAAAAACTTACCTAAAATGTAAATATATTTGTTCTATTTTTAATTAATAAATAAAATACAAAATTAATAGTTTTTAAAATAAAAACTTCAGTTAAATAAATAATTTTTTTTTCCCAGACTGCATTATAATTTATAGAAATTTACGTTAATTCAAGCATAAATTTTAATATAAATAGTGACCTAAAAGTCAGTTAACGGCGTGTGTGTTAGTTACACTTGTGAATGTAGAACATGATTTAAATACTTAAAAATAAAACCCCAATGGTTAACTGACTTTCAGGTCAATATATAGAAATATAAAGTTTAGCTTAATTTTTTCTAGATTAATGCTGAAAACAAAATTTATTTAAACAATGTATAAATGAATATATTGATTTATAAGCAAAGATTAATAAATTAATAAAATTTATTCACATATTAATATGGAAGTGTATAATTCGACTATAAAATATACTTTTTTAAATTCTCATTTTTTTTTTAATTTTAGAAGTTTAGAACATTCATTGTAATATTCCAAAATTATACGAGGTCAACTAATTATACTGTTACAGCTCTTACTTTGAATTATATCTCGATTGTTTTCTTTATGAGTAATATCCGACAGAATTTATGAATGTAGTAGCAATATTTTTAAACCTTTTTTCTTATTTTTTCCTTTGTAAAGATAGATAAACAGCTGTGACGAATTGCGATTTATGCTTTCTTACTCGCCATTTTATCCGAAACAATAACTTTTGAAATAGTACCTAAAGAAAGAAGAAGAAGAAAAAAGGAGTGAAAATTCCTAAGAATTCTGGAAAAAATTCGAACAGAAATAAAAAATGACAAAACATAAAACAGGTTGGTGAGCGGTTTCTATATAATGATAGACGAAGTAGAAGACAGTGCATACCGTCATTATATTCACCCCAACTTTCTCTGATGGCAAAAATACCCCTCCTCGTCACTGACACGGATTTCGGTCCACAATAGGGACCGAAAACATCAACGTGTCATTAGCGGTAGCCAATAGGGAGCGACATTATGTGATTTATTTCATTACACGTCATACGTCTGCACGACAGCAAATCACGTCTAGATTATTACGACGAATTATCAAGCTTCGTACATTCGTATTCGTGTATATAAACTTATTTAAATAATTAATTTACGCCTGTTTATATGTTAAATAAATAAGAATATTTTTACGTTTGTTTTTATCGAATTTTTACCGTAGTGACGGTTTTGTTTTTGAACGACGAGAAGTGTATCCCGAGGCAAAAAGGAGCAGAAAATTGGCAGTTGTCTCCTGGACTGTGGAACAGTTGTACACTGTATTTACCTCAGTCTGAATGTAGTTGGGGTAAGGTTAGACGGAGAAAAAATGCTCTTAATGCCATCGTAATCATAGGCCCTTGGGGAGTAGGGAATGGTTTGTGTCATTTTTCGGTCTTGCCAAGGACATTGTTCTTTTCTTCCACTTCCTATCGTAGTTAGATGATGGAAAATAATTTCGGGACAAATAATAAGGACGTGGTCTATTTTAGATTGTTTATAGATTTTGGGAAGCGCAACTGAGCTAGATCCAAGGTCCAGAACTTTATATGCATAGACAACTCTTCTTTTATGAAGTCAAATACACGACAATTTAACCAATTTCAAAATTATAGATTATAACGATTATTATTATAACAGTCTCTTTGGATTTACAAAATTTCAAATGTCTCAATTAGTATATTGATGAAGAGGAACCAATCTTTAGTAAGCAAGTCACGTGGCTAACTCCTGATGAGGTCTCCGATCTCGGTGGTCCATTTGGCTTACAACTGAGTTTAATACAAGCTAATTATAGAACAATTAGTACCTCGTTAGCAAGAACGTACTTACATAAAGTGCATGGGCGGTACCTTAAGAAAGCAAACGATCATTTCTCGATAAGGATAAGAATCTAGATGAAAATTCACTTGATAATTTTTATATAAGAAACAATCGAATTTATGACAAATTTAGTTTCCTATTTTTAATATTGTATATAGAATTTGTCAGTTAAGATATATTACCAGCAGAATATAAGCTTCTTTCACTATCACTTATGCCTTATATTGCATTCTTTTGAACACAGCGTGACATCTGTCATTTAAAAGTTTCTGCCAGGCAATATCTTGAAAAATATAGTTTTATTAGAGTTTTATGAATTTTTTTCTTATATTTTTACTTATATAAAAATTTACTTAAAATTAAATACTTAAAAATAAAACCCCAATGGTTAACTGACTTTCAGGTCAATATATAGAAACTACTATATATATTACAACTACTATATATCATCTATTGAAACTAACTTAGTTTGTGCTATAAGAGAATATATAGAAGTACGCACACGAGAATAGAGGAAAAGAGGAACAAAAATCAATAAAACTTACAAAAATGATAAATGGGAATAAACGGAACAGCATCTAGATTTATTGTATTGTTTATATCTCTGCGGACTAATGCCGCATCAATCCTAAAATAAGGGTTTTATATATTTATCCTGAATGAAGTTGCCTTCTGTATAAAAATAGAACCTACTTTAATGTCCCCAATCAAAGAGGGCTTGGTTATGTGGTATTGATTCTTATCAGATTCTCCTCTTTATAGCTTAAAAAAATTATTTCATAGCCAACTAAAAACGTAATTTTCGAAAGATAAATATTGGCCATGCTTCATAACAAGATAACATTTGGATAAATATTAATCTCTGGAGGCATCGTGCCTCTGAAGTCTAAGTTATAATTAAATACGGTCCCTCGAGACTCCTGTCAAATAACTAAGAGGCCTTAAACACCCTCATGTACTAGAAAGACTAGTAAAAACTCCCCTAGCTTCATATGTGGCATTCTTACGATGTCCTAAATGCTCCGAACTCTTATTAAGCAATGAAGATGGAGAAAAATTTGCAACAAGGATGGAATGCTGGTTGAAGGTGCTGGGCGTTTAGTGTTTAGTAATAAAGACTGAGATGAGGGAGTAATTATTGTTGGAGTTCTTGACAAGTTAGAGCTTTAGAAATCCCTTTAATACAGGTTCTAAGCTCGGTTAATCGCAACTTCCTATATCATGGATTGAGAAACAATAAATATTCTCGCGTTAATAACATCCTTCATAATATAGAAAATACTCGAAACAATTTCTACATGGTTGCTTCTATATAAAATTCTAGTTTTGCTTCACTTATTTCCGCAGTTATTACTTAAAAAATAGTAATAAATTTAATAAACATCCCTCATATCCGGAGAAAAACTTTCTAAGTATAGAACCGGTTTAGGTTGATTTTAATCTTTCTACACTGTTTTTTCGTCTATACTTTTTTATTTTTTTAGGAGGTTTAATAAAGATAAAGTTGATAATCTATTTAGATAAGTTTATTAATGCTCGAACCGTCCCGGATGGGATAAGAGAGCTATTTATCTTTCTTAGCTGTAAAGATTGCGGAGATGAGTCTCAAAAGGGATGTCTGTAATAAAGGCGTATTATCTTTATTTAAAAACGCATTAGCACTTGTTTACCTATAATATAACCTATAATAATTTACGAAAAACGGGAAAATTAAGTTTTTATGATTCAATCATTTCAAATATTGATTGTTTCCTGCTTTGAAAAATAGGTTATTTTTCAAAGCAGGAATGTCTTTATATTTATTTAAAAGGTTCTAATCCTAAAAATAAACAAGTTCTAATGTTTCTTTAGCGTTTTAATTAGTTTCTTACGGCAATAATTAATCTAAAAATTGAGTAAACAGAAAGGAATTTAAGCTTGCCAATATCGAGATTTAATCCACAAAAGAACATTTAGAAAGATATAGAAAAAGTAGATATAATTCCTAACTGCTCCAACAATTAGATTTTTATCTTCTTAGCAGATTCCGTCTCGATAACTACCTATCTGAGGGGGTCCAGAGCCGAAAAACTCATTTTGATAATTGGTGTGTTATTAAGTTGTCTTCGTACATGCGTTGCGATATTAATGGTATTTTGCAACGTCAAAAGATTCCATTTGATAGAGGGGACTCGAAGCTAAGATCATTTTTGATAATAAACCAAAGCGATTAGGAACCGCGTAAACTGCAATTTCTATACTTTGACACACGCGAAAGCAACAGGACACGCTTTATCAATCTGCATTGTAGGAAAATGAATCGATTTGCAATCAAAGTTCAAAACCGCATCGTCTATAAATATGTTAAAAGGTCCGATAATCATCAGATGTGGACCACTAGCAAAGGCAAACGTCTAAACGAGTTAAGCTTATCTCTCCGCGGGCTAACTAATGATCCTAGTCACACAATGCGCTGCAGGAAATGGTCTTTGAAGTCATACAGTGACATTCCGACATCAGCACACGACATATGTCAGCCTTAGCTTCTTTGTAGGAACAATGAAGCTTCTTCTCCAACCTTTCCCTTCCCCCTCCAGCAGCAGCATCCCAACTAATAAATTGTTGTGTTAGGTCATCGCTCTGAAAAGAAGTAAGGAAAAAACAGATATAATATAACCAGGATGTGGAAAACGATTTTTTTATTTATTGCCTTTATGAATTTAGAAGACTCAGTCTGGGAAACAATCCAAGCCAAGGAGAAAAACTATAGGATTTACCATGATGAACTGCAGGATTATGGGGTTACTTTAGTAAATAATATTGATTTATTGACGCCCACTTGTAATATAGAGAAAGCTTCATGTTCATTCCGATGCTGAACCATAAAAGAAACATTTTTACTACATTTTTTAATATTTTTTTTACATAACTAAATATAAAGAAACACAATGAAAGATGGAGATATTGATTCATAAGTAGTAAAACACGAACACCAACTTCAACTCAATAGAAACAGCACAAGAACATGTTAATAACATTAAAAAAATGAAGTATATTAAATTTTATGATGGTAATATAAATTACACTATGAGAACGATTATATGTTAAGGGAGTGAGGAGAATTTAATTATTAAAAAAGTCTTTTGAAAATATAATTTTAATATGCTATCACGATTTAAACATAAAAAAGAATTTTCTCCACGAATTTTTATTGCTATTTTGAAAACTCAATATGACCTTTCAATAAAGATGGCTTAGGTCTATTCATCGAAGTAAAGTTCAATGAACTAATTGTAGAGCGCGAGTGAGAAAAAAGTGCTTAAAACATCGATGCGGTTGCCAAATTAACCCTATTCATACCTTCTTTTATTATTACCAGTCATTTTCTAAGGATTTTGTGCATATAAGCTACGTAAGTTTGTTCAGTCTGGCACTTCATATCATCTTTTAATGAGATAAAACGTTAATTACACTTAACAAAACTTAAAATTCGAAAGGGGTTATGGTCAAAAAATAGTTTATCAGTAAGCCAAATGAAAAAATATCAGTCAATTAAAACTCTCGTTCGAGTTTTGGTATTTATGGAATGGACTCCCTCACGAAGTGGCATTCTTTTGCGAGAGGCACAGAAAGGAATCAAACTATTGCAATATAAATCTACCTCTAACTTATCCCAAGTGAGGATAAAATATAGAGAAAGAAATCAAGTGCCTATACATCTTCTACATTGAATAATCCAATTTTACAAGTGGATATATGATTCTGGATTTATTCTCTACTCTCACCCCATACGATAATAAACAGAAGAAATCTACAACGAAAAACATAGCACCATCGTTCAAACCATGTAATAGGGCCGACCCCACTTCTTTAGTTAATGGTTCACACTCCTTGACGTCCATTAGAGGGGAAGTGAAAGTCCGTGTAACTGCTGATAGGCTTAGAATCCTGCCACTCCAACCTCACTCCAATGAAGATAACAAAAGCCAAGATTAGATAATAGCGGTGCTGTTACGAAGAACTACAATATTTTGATCTCACCAAGGAGGTAGTCCTTAACATTTTTACGAAATATACACCACAATTTCATTATTTATACGTATATAACATAGTATCAGCATCGATATCATTCCCTTAATACTCGAAAAAAAACATCCTTTTTTTCAATGTTAAATAACATTTATAAAGATACAAATTCTCACAGGACGTTCAACTTAATTAGGAAGTCATTTACGTCTCGTGTTGCAAGAAAAATCCGATCATCAGAGAGAGCTTTTCTATTTTTCTTTCCTTTAAGAAATCCGTCTTAGAACAGGCAGTCAGCCGTGACTCTGACTAAATGTCCTCTGGGAATATATGTGACCGGAATATCAAAACCATTGATGATTTTCCAGTAAAACCGAACTTGTCAGAAACCTGTCGTGTCGTATTTTATAGATTAGATGAATATTTTGTTTGCGCTACCGGAGTTGGATTATTGAAACTGTCAGTGCTATTCTGGCTAACGATGCGTTACTGATAAATTACTCTAGAGGGCTTGAAAGCGCGTCTGTGCTATAGTTCCGTTCGTCTGTTCTCTCTAACGAGGTGATCTATGCAATTTTTTCTCTCCTCTCTTCCACCTTTTAACAATCGTTACAGGTTAAAAGCATCACTTGTAACGCTTTACTCACGTATTTCTGTGGGAAAAAAACTGTTAAATTTTTAATTTAAATCGATTTTAAATTTAAAAAAACAACAAGAAATTTATCTAAATTGCAACCGATTTCATTTGTCTGCTCGTAGAATTACATAAACGAAATTAATTCCGTAATGAAGCTGATTAAATCGGTAAAGTGGAGACTATTGTTAGAGAGGATTATTTGAATGAAACAAATTAATGAATGAAACTGATTAAATTTACTACTGAATGCGTAAAATCTATTAATGAAATTGATTGATTAAATCGTAATGCTTATTATTGAAAGCGATTATCTGAATGAAATATTTTTATCAATGAAAATGAGTAAATTTTATTAATGAAACTGATTGATTAAAACGTAAGAAAGATGCCGATTGTTGAAATTGATTACTTAAAATTACTATAAGTTGTAGTAAGTGTAAAAATTCAAATTAATTGAATGAAATTTGAAGGTTATGAATAGAATGCATCAGAGATGTTACTAATTACATTAAAAAAAAAAAAGAGAGTTTTACTATGAAATTAATTTAATAAGCGAATTTATGGTTAAATTTTATCAGTCAAACTGATTGAATAAATTGTATAAACGATGAACTACTGTTTAAATTGATTACTTAAAAATTGATTTTTTATGAATGAAATTACTATGAGTCATAGTAAAAGTAAAATCTATTATACAAACCAGATTAATTGAATGAAATTTTGAATTTACGAATGCAAATATTCCAGAAATGATACTAATACATAAAAAGGGTAATTTTATTGTGAAATTAATTCAATAAATAAATTCATTATGAGTTTATTAATAAAATTTATTGATCAAATCCCAAGAACCATTATTAAATAAACCATTGCTTAAAATGGATTTATGAATGAAAATATCTCAGAAAATAATACTTATTATATAAAATATGAATCAATTTTACTATGAAATTGACTTAATATACTGAATTTAAGTTTATTACGAATTTATGAATAAATTCTATCAATAAAAACTGATTAAGTCGTAAAAAATTCATTACTTAAAATTGATTTTATGAATAGAATTGAACTTATGAATGTGTCAAAAATAATATTGATTATATATATAATAATAAAAAAAAACTAATTTTACTACGAAATCGATTTAATAAATAAATTATAAGCCAAAAATAAAATAAATGTTTATAAATAAATAAAGACGATAATAAATATATAAAATTTGAATTTTAAATTCAGTATATCTTAGAGTTTAAAAATCGATTAAATCAATATTTAACAAGTCTTTTAACCGATAAATATGACACGAACAGTCGATATTAGACGTATGCAGTATTTTTTTTATTTATTGGAATTCCTTTGAATTTTATTGTTGCATCTATAGAGATAATTATAACTTATAAGCCTTCTTGTAAAATAATGAATAAATGAAACATTATTCTAAAATGTCAATATAGAAAAAAGACAGTTTGTAGTGGAACCAGGTAATCAAGTTAAAAAAAATCAATGACTATAGTGTAGGAGTGAATCAATATTGCTCTTCAGGGACACTAAGACGACATTTTCAGTCATCATCAGATATTTCTTATCTTCCTGTTGAAATGTTATTATACATTTAATATTAATTAAAATCCTTTCTATCTTAAGCACAGCATAAGGACGTAATACGATGCACATGTCTATTTTAATTAAACTCTGACTAACCTAATAAATTCATACTAGTTTACTGACAAACTGTACAGTCTAATAGATTCAATGTAATTATTATTTAGACAATAAAAATGATTTTTAAAAATATATCAAAAATAACATTCTACGTATAAAATTAATTAATGTAATGTTTTATAAATTATTTGAAAGAGTATACTTTCTACTTAACGTCATTAGAACGATGTATACAGCAATAGTTTACACGCTTCTGATAAATTTAAGGATTATAATAATATTTTTTATATATAAACGCTCGATAAATTAATGAATTTGCGAAATTTTATAAAGGTTTTAAGCTTTTTTTTCAACAGGAATATATAAGATTAGACTTGTATCTTTGAAAATACTATCTAAACTTTCTGTTTAACAAACAGAACCATAAATAAATTTAGTAACTTACAAGACTATACACTTGTTAGTTTAAACTGTTAAATCAATAATATATAAACTTACATATAAACTCAATAAATTTACGAATATGTAAAATTTAATAACTACTTTAAGTCTTTTTTTTAACGGGAATATATAAGATTACAGACTTGTATCCTTGCAAAGACTATTGACTCTTTAATTGGAAAAAAGCTACCGTTTAAGCACACATTTTCAATCTTTTTGTTTTCCTTTTCTGATTGAAGCATTCTCATTATCTTAAGTGATTTGTAAAGATAAAGAAATGAAAGATTAACTTATCCACTTACCTAATGAGTTCATTTGATAGGACAGGAGAGTAGACCTTAATACTGGACGCCATTTTTTCTAATAATAATATTTAAAAAAAAGAAGATAGCATTTCTAATCAATAGGTATAAATCTACAAGATGAACAGTTTCCGTGATCGATAACTACACACAGAGTTGTGATCGATCACATTTGATTGTAGAAAGACTCTTGAATAATTCTTATAAACCTATTGAAAAAAAATCTATCTCTTGGCCTTTTTAATAAATGCTTTTCAGAATTTATTATTAAAAAATTTGATGTTCGATATATGTCATCACTCATATTTTTATACATATGAAAGAAATAAGTCGTTGTTGAGTCGGTTGAATAATTTATTTATACACGAACTTGTACATTTTTATGCAACAGATTGGATTAAATATTCATCAGCTACAACTAGAACAAGAGTAGGACACAGCTGAATATGCGTTTTTTTGTCCTTTTTTTTGTACGAAATTGAAATATATATATATTAAAATAAATGAATCAATTTACAAAACGTGACCTATCGATACGCTAACCGTACCAAGACGTGTTTGGTTAAAATTTTGATATATTACCCCCGGAGTTGAAAGGATGTGGAGTCATCCGCTTCTGCTTCCAGTTAAGTAAACTCGATATTCTCGTTCCCACGGGTACTTAAGTGAGCTGTAAAGTCCCCAATCCCTTAGGGCTCGGTCCCTTCCGCTCTCTCGCTACCCGATTAAAAATAAACAGAAAAAAAGTGTTTTCACCTCCGGGAGATCGGATGTGAAACTTAATTGATCTCGGAGTTTAAATTTAGGGGTCTGAAGGTTACATCACGGGGGTTTTAGTCAATTAGCTGGAGTATAATCAGTGGGATCCTGTGGTTTTACTGCTTGCCACATCCAGCTATCAAGTCCAGCAACAGATTAACGAGATAGAAGAGGTGTGAAGTTGCGCTTAATTAAATCGATACGAGACCGAGAAGGCAGAGACCCGAGATTTTTATCTTAAACCCTACCTTGTAAAACTCCCGTTAAATAGCCAGAATAACTATTAAAGCCGGGAATCTTAGTGTATAATTCATTATTACGATGTCAATACGTCGTGTCGGCTAAGCGAGTCGTGCTGAAAAGATACCATATAATTAAAAAATATTTCTTTCGTGGCTTACCTCTACTATTCAACGATTGCCTAGCGGTAAGTTTACCTAGTAAGAAACGGATCGTGGCAGCAATTAAAATTGTATTGGTCCAAAACAAAACTGGACTGCGGGTGGTCTTTTTGTAAAGAACTGCTACTTTCCCGCATTCCACCAAAGATTGACAGCTCTCCCAACTAGGAATAGAAGTACGTCAACATTTCCTACTTACTCTATACTTTATCACTAATTACCGCATACCTATCCAACTTTTCAATATTTTACAAATAAAGTATTTATAACTTCAGAAGGAACGAAGCGTGTTCTTATTTTTTGTTCCCACACATTCGTGTTTATAAAGTATACAAGGATTGTACAGCTGTCCATTTTAAACATACAAAAGACACTTTAATCAAATTTATTTCTTATTTAAAGATTAGCAAAAACTAAAAGGAGAGTCTATTGTTTCTCTCAAAAGTAAACAACGCATAATGATTTGATTTAGTCAAGTGTAGAAATTCGTTACACGGGTCGAAGTTCAGAGTTTGTTCACGATGATTGACATTACCTGTAGGCATTCTCTATAGTTGACAGCGTTATTCTCTTTGCTTGTCTGTCTTCCTTCTACCTCACGGCCTTTTTACAATTCACGAACTGTTATCGTGATTAAACCAACAGAAGGAATGAAAAATGGAATTTCTCTGTAATTATACATTTTTCGTGTCATTCGAGATTCTTTCCTTCGTCCTAATTATAAAAATTACAAACACACACTTTAATATTTTGCCATCGTTATTCCATCACGACACGTCACCGCAACTAAAGGAATGAAATTCTTACAGGACTACATTTTTAACAATGTTTTAATGAGTTTCTAAATTTTGTTAATAAATCTTTTATATATTTTTATAGTTTTATAAATAGTTCGTTTATTTCTATATCTTTATAAACAATTTAACTAGAAGTTATAGAATTATTTATATATAAATTTTTAATGAAACTTTTATTTTGAAATCTCATTATATATATTTATTATTCCTAAAAGTAATTATTTCAGTTTAATTGGATTTCAATAATACTTTAATGAATTCTTAATGAGCGCTTAATTGATTTTCTTCCTTCAGTTTTCCAACTTTGCCACTTCCTTTCTCTTTAAACATTAATGCCTTGATTTTCTGTTAAACAAACAACGTTAGTTGAAGCGATTCGACTCTGTTTTTAGGAGTTCGAGTGCATTGGGATACACAACTTCATTCTCTTAATATTTAAAAAAGAAGAAGAAACTTTTCTCGCATACAAAGACCGTAATTTGAACCTAAAATGATCCAGTTTGTTAGACGAACGTGTCCTTAATCCTTCTTTGATGTCTTCATTATACAAATAACTAATAAAAGTTCAAAAGTGAGCTTAAAACCCGTTCTATATACGATCAAGTCACCGTATTAGCCTTTGTTTAATGATACAAAAATGGCCATTTTCAAACTCTTCCCCACTCTGAAACTTAGTAAAGTTTCATTCTTAGCGTTTTATTATGTTAAATTGAGGAAAATTATTTATCTGAGTGTCACGATTACTTCGTGTTTAACTGATAATTCTTTCTTTTATCAGTACATTGACATCGTGATCTCAAGAAACAAAAACTGGATGATCTATATAGGCTGCAGGTTAAACAATGATTAAAAACACGTTTAAACAATCTGTAACAATAAAAACATTATTTAATCGAGTTTTTTTAATATGTTAAACCCTCATAAAATACTGAAAAGGGCTATTAAAATTATAATACAGACTTATATCTTCAGGTCATCTACGGTATCTTTTCATATAAAACTTCATTAGAAAATTAAAACAATTAATTTATATCATCTTTCTTGGATACTCTGAGATAAATAACATTTAACACTTCGCATTTTGCATATTAAAATACATTAAACTTCGTGTAAAGATGACCCAAAAATTAATTAACCGTTATATAAACTAAATTGTGGTTCTAATCAAATATTTAATAGCTTATAAACCATGTAATAAATACGGTTAACTGACTTTCAGGTCAATATATAGAAACTACTATATATATTACAACTACTATATATCATCTATTGAAACTAACTTAGTTTGTGCTATAAGAGAATATATAGAAGTACGCACACGAGAATAGAGGAAAAGAGGAACAAAAANTTTAAGTATAATAACTTAAAATTTTAATTAATTTCAGTAATTCGTAATTAAATAATTTAAAAACAATGATTTAACTGTAGAAAAGAGCAAAGTTATCCTGTTTATCAAATAGAAATTTTGATTTAAGACATATTTTTTATCTTATTAATATAATATTTAGAGGGAGGGAGAAGTAATTTTTAGATCTCAAAATTATATTTTCAATTATTTATTATATTTTAACTTATTTATTTAGAGAAAACAAAAATAAATAATCTATTATTTAGTTTAAGTAACAAACAAGCTAATAATTTAAGTCTAAATTTATAAATAAACTCGAAAGATTCGATTTTTTGAAAGAAAATAAAATATTTATTATGTTTATCAAACGAATTTATATATACAGTCGCACCCTCAATAACGGCCACCTCTAAATGGCGGCCATATTTTCAGCAAACTTTTTAAAATGGAAGTATATAAAAAACGAGCAGTTATTTATTGTGACATCATCACAATGCCGGGCTGCAATTTTTAATCATATTTTAAATTTATTTAATTTAGTACTGTAGTGTCTTGCCCCTGTACTGTACAGTACTGTACATCATACTTTTCCATTAGAAATGAGTCGTGTCGGTCATCTATCTAAAACCTCCAAACTACGGCCACCTCCAAAAAACGACTATTTTTTTGTTTCCGTAAGTGGTCGTTATTCAGAGGTTTCATTGTATAAAAATATTTTTTTTTAAATATTTCTGATTTTACCTAGTTTTCTATATTAATAAAATATTTATAAAGAAAAAATATAGACTTTTTACTTTATAAAAAGAAGATATTTTTGATTTTAGAAACCCCTTTTCTCCCTTCATTCACTATGCACCTCAATACGTGAAATTTGATTAAGGATTTTCAATTTTCTGACTTGGTAACTCAAATATTCTCTGGGAAAATCCAATTATTCCTGTGCAAATTGACAAGATTATTCTTGTTGCAATTCATAAGGTTGACGTTGTGTAGTTTCAGATTGAGAAACTAATTAAATTTATCCTAGAAAATTTTAACATAACACCTGTCATTTTGTAAACTTCGATCGTTTGCACGCGGTCTTCCCCTTTACGAAAGCACGAATGATAAATAGCCGAACTGAATATGTTAATCCTTTTCATTTATAAATAACCTGTAGATGATGGAAATCCCTATTAATCGGGATTAAATCCTTCTAATTAGTTATAAATGGATAAAATTCTATACCTAGTCGCTCGAAAAAAACCGAAGAAAAAATAAGATAGACAGGGCCACAGTCGCATTCACACCGATAAAGGGATTTATATAGGATCTTATCCCTTAATCACAATACACGTCATCTAAATCTTGACTTAAACGGCCACAATTCGTAAAATGAAAGACAAAGAGGACCCAAAACGGTCGTGTCTACGAGTAGTAGATCTAAAGCTATCCAACTCACATATCACAGCGGGGTATTTTTTTGCTTTGACGTCTGTTGACAGGCATAAGAGAGATAAGGAAGGAAGTTTAAGAACCTAAACAGAAAATTAAGTAGGGCCTTATACTATAAGAAACGATATCTTCGAACGTAAATAGGTGAACTCCACTTTCAATATTAGTTGCCTTAACGGTAAAAAAAAAAAAAGTGTATCGTTGGGTGGAGCGTGTGTACTACTCGTAATTCATGTTTATCTAGTTTGATGAGGTAAAAATATGACGATGATGTTATGGGCCGGAAAGAAATGACATCCGTTAAAACTAAACTTAGTTTCTTGTCTAAATAAGCAACAGATGTCAGAGGACTCCCATCCCTCGGGGGTTTACAGCCATTAGAATCGCATTTATTTACTTAAAATTAAGGATAGGTTCGTAAGTGTTGAACAATTTGTGTTCATTTTTTTAAAGTTCAAATATCTTACACGTTTTGTTTACTTAGATTAATATTATAAAAATCAATCATTCTATCAGTTGATGTAGTTTATATAGAGATAAAGACGAATATCAGCTTTCTTCTTTTCGATAATTTATGTTTATAATTTAGTTTATTCAAACAGAAATTGTAGATATTTTATCAAACGCTGATTAACTTTGTTACTGATAAAATTTGAAATGTATTTACTAATTTTAGAATTGTTCAAATGTCACCATCTAAAAGGCCAAACTACTAAGTCCAGTAACCAAAATTATTTCTT
This sequence comes from Centruroides sculpturatus, assembly GCF_000671375.1. NCBI lineage: Eukaryota > Metazoa > Arthropoda > Arachnida > Scorpiones > Buthidae > Centruroides > Centruroides sculpturatus. The sequence goes on along the minus strand of NW_019385625.1, from coordinate 12,046 downwards.
AAATTAGTTTTTGGTTATTTTATGGCCATCCTCGGTTTGTAACGAATACAAACGAATGAAGTATAACACGTATTTAAAATTGATTCATAACGTTCTATAGTTACTGTATTATTTTGTAATGCAATTACCATAGAACATAAATTAGAAGAACAGTTATTATAGAACCACGTAGCTAGTATACAGTTACCATGTAATAATAGAACTAGAACATATAGTATAACCAGTATGTAGTTACCGTATACCAAATAACTGCATTATAAAATAATACGGTTATCATAAGTAATAAATTAGAACAAAAATTTTTATAACAAATTATTTAAAAAATAATCTGAAAATTTAAATTATGACTGAAGTAACAATACTAAAATTAAGAAATTTAGATTTTTAAAACATTTATTTTATTAAAATATTAATTCTTTCATGCCTGAAATAGCTTGCAGGAATTTTAATTACACGTCTATAATTTGAGCTCATTTTTAAAAAAATTTATATAAACCAGACGCCTAATTCTAAAATTAAATCAATTTAGAAGAAAAATTTTATTAAAATGATGCCAAAAATATTAACCTAAAAACATATTAATTCAGAAATGCTAATAGTATTTAAAAAAACTATATCTATACAAAGATGTAGGCCTATAAAGTCGAAAATATGTTTTATACTTTTAGTTTATTAGAATATATATAAATAAATTCGTTTAAAATACTTAATAAAATATGAAATAAAAGAAATTGCATTAAAGATGTTATTCATTCAGTAATAAGTTATTTAAGCATGAGATGTGCATCTCATGCTTAAATAACTTATTGCTTGTTAAAACTGTGCATTAAGATGCATCTCACGTACAATTTTAACAATAAATTTCTATTAAATCGTATTATCTTTTTATATAAAACTTCTTATAGAAACCTTGAACCTGTAAGCTTGCATAATACCTTGAAGCTGCAAGACACGAGCAAGCATAAACCTTGAATCTAGAAGGTAAAACTAGCATACAATTTTGTAGATATATAAGCTAAAATTAAAATATCAAAGCTATAAAACAACTAGCACGAAACTTCGAATCTACAAAACATAAACATCGCAAGACTTTGAAGTTGTAAGGCACGTCTTCCTATCTTTCGTATTTATACATCCAAGACACGAAAACAACTGAAAAAAATCTCCACTTAAAAACTCTATAAAAGTTTTTTTCCCAATGAAATCGAAACTTTTAAGACCACCAAAGATCATCTCGCATAGGTTCGAGACCACCAAAGATCTATATTAACGAAAAGAGACCTACCAGAAACAGATTTTAAATCTAAATTTATTCAACTTCCCTTCCATAAAAGAACATCACGAATCATGTCCATGTCCCCATCCTCAGGCTTTATACTTTAATAATAGTAATTAATATACATCAACGTTATGTACCAATAAATGCCATTCTTTAATAAGTTGTATGATTAATGTAGACAATCTGTCAATTTTTATATATGTGCTTCTTTCTTTTTTTTCAATGTCTGTTAATTTCGTGCAGTTTACAGAAATCAAAGAACTGGTTTAACAAAATTCAAATTCCAGGTAATCAACAACGGATGAGACAGGATACGGGAGGAGGAAAATAAAAAAAAAGTTGATCACGAATCTTAACTCGAAACGTCTCTATATACCCACGCATTATTATAGATGAAATGCATCGTATAGATAGTACCTATCTAATCACCAAAAAGGTATCTGAACTGGACTCATTTTAATAGTCTACGTGTCTGAGTTACGCTCACGCAAGACGAATTTTAAAGAGTTTAAAAAATATTTATTTTTATCGTGACGATATCAATGTCAAATCGTGTTATTATCGTGCAAAAGTTCGTTAGAAAAAGAATTAAAATAAAAAAAAAATGACGTGCCGTAGCGTCATTTCATTTCATATTAAAACGCTACGCGCACGGTTGCGACGCGACCGATATAAAGAAATGTTAATAACTTCCGTTTCCGGTATTGGATCGTTCTGAAAATCTATACGTGTCATCGCGTGGAAATAATGAATTTTATCTGTCAAAATAATTTTCCTAAATCGAACCGTTTTTTAGTTACGGTGAACACATTAAGTTATTCATAAGGGCATGGATATTGTCACGAAACTTATTCAGGGCACCACAAAACATCGGAAAAAAAAACCTGTTATAGATACTTTTAGATCTTTTTCCATACCGAATCGAATATAACTCGGATATCTGGTGAGCGATAGAGTGAAAAAAAACAGCCATTAATACAGGAATGTATGTTACGTGGTATATACGCTATCTTGCCATTTAAGCACGATTTTTGGCGAATTTTCTGATAAAATTCGAAAAATTTTGTGATTTGCTGAAGGCAAAAAAGATGAAGAAGAAGCGCGTTGAACTCTCTCCCTCTCTCACTCTCTACTTAAACTCTTAGCACGTCCGAAACTGGATAAACGGTATACGAGATGTATATTATATATAAAATGAATAGCACTTTTTTTCGAGTTGGCATTACATAAATATCTTATTTTTCCATTTCATTTGCTTTTATTTATTTATTTATTAAATGTTATAAATGATCACAATCTATATCTCTTTCATTTATATAATTTAAATTATTATACTATTGTTATAATTTAAGTTGTCGAGGTTTTAATTTGACGCAATCCTGTAAAAATGTATGACTTTTTTAGTATTAAAAATTCTGTATTAAATATTAAATTTATAATTATTTTTATAGAAAACTTAAAAATTGTTTAAGAAATTTTTAAAGCAAAAACGTTTTCTCTCTGTTTAAGGGGGAAAATTTGAATTCAAGAATCAAAATAATTCTTTGGAAGAGATTAAATTGAGAATCTTAACCAGAAAAAGAGTAAAAATTTAAGTAAAAAATAAAAATTATAATTTAAATTAATTCAGTCAACTACNATGTATTTTACTCTTTATTAAATAGTAATTCTGCCAGCCCTTTTCTACAAAGAAATATTATATTTTTAATTGTGTTGGGATTGTCACCTGTGGACATTTTAAACTGTTTTGCATATTTGTGCAGAGGCATAGCCTCTAAAGAAAGGTTGTCTCTGCAATGGAAATAGTTGTTCCTGGTGATTGGACATGGCAAGCAAAATTGGACTCGTATCCAGATGTATTTTACTTTTTATTAAATAGTAATTCTGCCAGCCCTTTTCTACAAAGAAATACAAAAAAATTAAATTATTATACTATTGTTATAATTTAAGTTGTCGAGGTTTTAATTTGACGCAATCCTGTAAAAATGTATGACTTTTTTAGTATTAAAAATTCTGTATTAAATATTAAATTTATAATTATTTTTATAGAAAACTTAAAAATTGTTTAAGAAATTTTTAAAGCAAAAACGTTTTCTCTCTGTTTAAGGGGGAAAATTTGAATTCAAGAATCAAAATAATTCTTTGGAAGAGATTAAATTGAGAATCTTAACCAGAAAAAGAGTAAAAATTTAAGTAAAAAATAAAAATTATAATTTAAATTAATTCAGTCAACTACTTGATTTTGTTTAAGGCAATAGCTAATTAAAATGCTAATTAAACTATTAAAACAGTAAAGATCCTACTTAAAGAACAACTTCAGAGTAAAGAACTACTTGAATTTTGGTATTCTAACGAAAGTTTAAAGCAAGTTTTTTGAAAAGTCCTACTAAAATAAACTTTAAAAATTTGTGTATAAGACTTAGTATGCTTAATAGATCTTATTTAAAATGACAAGTTCCATAAAAACGTCTTACAAGTTAGAAAAAAAGTCGAATATCTGAAAGACTGAACTAGTAAACTACTTAGCAACGTGATTTTTAAGTTGCTAGACTACTTAATAGCGTAACTTTTAAGCTACTAGAGTAACTAATAACGTAACTTTTAAGTTTGTAAACTATTTAGTAACGTAACGTTAGGCTAGTGAACGTTAAGAAAACAATTACATTATGAATTAATAAATTATTTTCATAAAATTTTTAACTAATTTAATTATTTAGGAATAAAACTATTTGCTTACCAGAAGAAAACTATTAAAATTTCAATATTTGAAGTAGTAATATATTTTTTTTTAAAGATTAATAATTTACTTTAATCAGGTTTTCTAAACGAAAAAATAAAGAAAATCTACAGGGAAAATTAATATATATAACAAACGTAAAGGTTAACAACTCACAGAAGTAGAAAATTAACAAGTATAAATGATTAACGAACCTTGTAAAGTAATACAATAGTAAAAATAAGTGCTAATTTGTCGAATTAATTGAATTAACCTTCTATATACTTAAATAATTAATGCTGTTTACAGATCCAATATACTAATTTATATAGTGACACTTTTCTTAACATTTACTGGCTTGAAGTTACATTGTTAAACTTACTAACGTTAAGTAAACAGAAATTCGATTTATTTTATAACTTGTAAGACGTTTAATATGAAATTTATCACTTAAATAGTATCTAGTAAACCGTATTGGGCGTTATATAGAGGCTTTTAAAGTATTTTAGGGCAGTTTCTATGAAATTCATCGTTTTAAGTAAGGTTATTTTAATCAAATTAGTCATGCAAATGTAATACAACCTCCCAGTAGAACCTTCAATAACGGCAACTTCTCAACGACGGCCACCTTTTTATGTTCTCGTCAAAGGCCGCTGTTCAGAGGTTCGTCTGTATTTAAAATTAATATCGTAAACATTTTTTTAAAAAATAAATAAAATAAAACTTACAAAAATCATTTTAGAAATCGAATCCTTTTAGAAAGGGAAAATATTTAACGAGTTAGAAAGGAGAGAGAAAAGAAAGTAGGAAAAAATAACCGAAAATATCATTAAAGTTACATTATAAAATATTTAATTAAGGTAAACTTCACGGTAAAGCACTTCCTACAAGATTTCTATCAACAAAGTTCTTCCGCCTTATTATCCTTCAAAGAATAATTTCCGTTTGTCACTGTCCCTCAAAGGAACCGACAAACAAGTAATTAGTGTAGAGTTAATATCATTTTTTTCTAGCAATTAGCTCTGTTGGAGATTAAACAATATTCTTATTTACTGCATTCTTCGATTTAATAATTCAATACGTTATAATGTCTTCAGTCAATGACAAAAAATAAAAAAAAAGGGGGAAAAATTGGTCGAGTGAAACATGCGAACGAATGATGAAGTTGTTTGATTGATTTCAGGTTCTACGAATGGGTGTTATTTAATAACTCTTCGTGAGATGCCCATAGGGTAAGTTCCATGAACAAGTTGCAAGTGATACTCTCACTCTCCAGCTTCCAAAATTACACAAAGAATTGGCCACATTTCCATAGAATAATATGGGATCTATTGATAAAGTAAAAGAGTTTACAAATAAACAAAGAATTGACCCTATTACTCTACAGATATCTCTTTTAAGATTAAGTAATACCCGTGTAATGGTAAAGTGAACTAAGTCATTTAGATTACACAAAGTATTGGCCATGTTGGGCATATCTTCGCCGCATTACCTTACTGCATCTCAACTAGTTCCATTCGAGGAACCTGTAACCAATACATGAATATGTATGGATATTCTAATTGCAAGGGTGGGATATAGGCACGCGTTTGAGTAATATATATTAATAGTAAGCTATTTAACTTACCGTTACAGGAATATTGGCCATATTACCTCTACGAACATCTCATCCAGAATTATAATAGTTTACTTTACCATTACATAATATTAGCCATATTATCCTGTAACATTTCAACGAGAGTTACCATATTGCTTCAATTCAAGGAACCTGTAACCAATATATGAATATGTATGGATATTCTAGTTTACAAGGGTGGAGTGGAGCCACACATGTGAATAGTTTACATCTTTCCAAATGTATACAGTACACAGTGGACAAACAGCTTGTCGATATTCAACATTCAACTGTAGCATAATCGAATGTTGAATATCGACAGGTTATACATCAATCGTATATCCATAGTGAAGTGTTTAAATTATGTAATAAGCTTAGAAGGGTTCGGTAAAGGTACAGATGGACGATATTTGAATAATAATGAACTATTTTTTAATAGGAACACTTTTATTACTTGGCTCGAAGCTACAAGTAAAGCAACTTCGTCCTTTGCATATTGGATATGTGTACCGTCCATAGACATCTGTTTCGAATTATATGGATTTTTAGTTTATTTTCTAATCTTATAGTCGAAAATTCAATATTGACACGATGCTAGAGAAACAAGATAAGAATGAAGTTGACTTCTACGTCTATAAAGACAAACATGTAATTTCTTCTACTAGAAACTGAATACTGGCAAAAAATAAGAAGTTCATTTCTGAAATGAACTTCTTATTTTTCTATATTCTAAAGTTTCTTGTTTATTTTTTATGTATTTGAATATCTAGAAGAGCATCTAGAAGTACTTCTAAACCTTTATAAAGTGCAAGATTCGTATCGCATGCCGAGAAGGAGTTAAAAGATTTCCTTGTTAAACACAAGAAACATGTTTCCCACACTTATAAATGAGATTAATTAATAGTTTTCTAGTCGAATTGCAAAAACTGAACGTCGATAAAAAAAAAAAAAAGACTGTAGATAAGGAAGAAACGTGTAGAAACAACACAGGTAAGTGGAGGAGAGTTGGCATGTTTATGGTTGAGTAATATTTAAAAATACTTTTAGCATCACGAGAAGAGAATTTTGCATGTTTAAAGTCATTTCTGTCGACTTGACTTCATTATAAATAGAGCTTATGTCGGATTAATGGTGTGTTTTTGAGTAGAATCGAATACCGATAAGAGAATAGAAAAGAAAGAGATAAGAAAGAGGACCACTTCTACGTCCGTAGTGGCGACAAAACGCCTACAAGATAACACACCGGAAATAGTCGGCGCCGTCTAGTCTACGGGAACTAAACCAACTGTAAAATCACGTGAATCATTTAAAGCCTAATTTCCACTATTTTTGTTAGTTCTTAATATCGGTTCGATCGTTTTTCCTGTTTGTTAGTTTCGCTTTGCTGCCTTTACTAAATTAGTTCCCTCCCGTAGTGATGCCTACAGGTTGCAGAGAAGTCTCACGGTTGGGAAAGCTCCTGTTTTGGTCGAATTCGGTTTTATGTTTCTTCTAGCTTGATTTTAATACAGGTGTAAAGAATGCCCCCAGGGGATGAAGGAGACGACGTGGAGTACATCTGTAGTTAATGACGGTCGTGGAGCAGCCAACCATTACCTTTCTGCTTGGCATAATTGTCATCTGAAGGTTTGATTCCTTAAATTTGGCATATGCGGCATATGATCTTAAACCGGATTTGTTTCCCTCTAGCTCTTTTTTCGGCCCATTACTAGTCAAAAACAAATACTAGAGTCATTTTGAAGTGAAATTTCGTGACTCTGTATTGGCAAAAATTCTCATGCAATTGATGAGAGTCGTATAGTACATTACTAGATCATTCTGTAAAAAGACATTCGATCAATCGTCACATGTTATCTCTGTGCGTGTGTGTATTAAATTTCTCCTTAAAATTAAAAAAAAGAACCAGTAAAATATTTAAAATAACGCGTAGTAAGAAGCAATATTAAGAAAATAATTAATTTATTCACATAAGTTAGTCCTAATTACCTCACTCTATACATTATATAAAAGAGGTAGATTTATCGTATGCATACAGACATACTGTGTAAAAATATTAATAACCTCCGTTTCCAGTAAGGACGTTTGAAAATCAATAGATGTTATCACGCGAAAATAATAAATTTTTACTTAATTTTATCTACATTAAATTATTTTTAGTTAAAGACAACGAAGAAACATTAATATTCATTAATCTAGACGGGACTAAATTTACACATTAAGAAAGCTAAAGCTTAGAGCCTCGAGCTTTTAAACTTATTATTTGGTAGAAGGGAGCATTTTATAAAGATGTAAGTTTTGTATAAAAGCGTTATACCTATTATATTTACAGACAGACATGTTATAGTATATATACAGTATAAACAAATCACAAACGTGCACGATACAAACAGGAATATAATCATACAGACGCATAGATAAACACTAGTCAGATAAGTGGGATACACAAATACATAGCGTTATCATATTATCATGACACATACAGTACAGGACAAAAGCATATAAGGAAGCGTACATACAGAATATGAAAATAGTAAAAATGTATTTAAATAACCGAAACAATGCCTTTTTATTCAGTTTTTCAATATAAATAACGCGTTTTAACACACAAATAATAATATCTGTTGTCTTGTACAGATACACACACAGACATATTACGTATATAAACAAATCATAAACAATAAAAACGTACGGACACGAATATAATCCTACAGGCATGTAAGTAAACACAGGTATAATTAGATAAATAAACATAAGAAACACAGACGTGTACTGTTATACACAAATATAGGATTGTGTTTAAACAAGCGAAAAAAAAATGTACACTTTCAATTTTTCAATATAAATAACGCTTTTCAATATAGCGAATACTAAGAATAACAAGTAATAAGTATACGTCGACTAGTTTAAAAATGGAAATTATTTTTAAGGCAGTTAACGTAAACAAAGTGAAAAATTCAATTTTTAAGATTACAGATTTCTCTTCATTTCTGTCAGAGTTTGAAAACTCGGTATAAAGTTTTCTCCTTGTAGAAAGAAATAAGAGCAGTAGTAGTAGCTGCAGCAGCAGCAGCAGCAGAAGCAGAAGCAGCGATAGTACAATACAACCACTCCAAGTGACTGTCTTGTTAAGTCTTGTCCACAGACAGCCACTGGCAAAGAAACTTTTCAATTTGTCTCCAGAAATCTTTTCGATGGTTTATTCTTTTGGAATATTGGAAAACATTATATCGAATTGCTTCGGCCTATTAACTATAGACTATAATACATAAAATCCGCTCCGGGTCATCAAATAATACGACTTTTTAAAACTATTTTCACTCTGCTCTATGTAACTAGTCGTTTCATTGGCTAATATCCCAACCTTTATTCTTGTATTTAATTAATTTCACTTATCAAATGAGGTTTTACAGGAAGCGTAAATTTGTAGGTTAGAACCTCCTGGAGAAGAGAAACCTTCGTTATATTAAATAAACTAAAACGACATTAAAAGTTATATATATTATTTCTTAGTATACAAGAAATCCGATGAAACGAATGTTTTTTGAGGCCCCATAAACCTGAAATCCCGGTAAATGTCCGTCTATGGCAGGGTCTCATGTGAGTCAATTTGTAAATTAATATAAACTGATTAATTTACAGACAGACATACAGACGAACAGCTCTGTTACTTTCTAAGAAAAGTAGTTTTCTCTTCAGAGTAAAACACTTTATACTCTCCTATAATTAAAAATTTAAACGCTCGCGCTCTTTTTGTCTTGTGAAATCGTACGGGCCGACATACGGACAAATGGACAAACGGACAAAGTAATAAAAAATCGTTAAAAATACTTAAAAATTTCCAAACAAATTAATTTGTTTATAAATAAAAATTTTTCTTAAATATTTTATTTATATTTTTTAGCAAAATTATTGATATTTTATCCAATTTAGACTTTGTTTACAACGTTGTTGCGATTTTATTTTAAAATATCTTCTGAAATTTTTTCACGTTTTTTTTTCTCCCGAAATAAATACAAAACTTCGAAATTTTTCTAATAATATTTAAAATTTTTTCAGTACAATTTTTTTTTATAATATACGCATCTTCGCTTACCACGTCAGTAAACATGTCGCCGCGTATACTGACGCATCATCAATTTAAAACATATTAAAATAATAAAAAAAACTTTAAGGAATTTTTCTTAAATAAACACGCACGGAATTTACTCAAAAACATATATTTTTTTTAAGTATTATTAACGCGATTTGTTGATGAGTACGCGTCGTGACGCGACGTCGCAACGCGTGCGTACGCTTAAATATGGTGGATTGACAGGGAACTATTTTAAATATAGAATTCTAACGCCTAAAATAACTTGTATATTTTCACGGTAGAGCGTGAGTGACGGATATTGGGAGTTAATCTGTCCGTCACGCTCTATATTTTGAATTAATGTAACGTTTAAAATGATATAATTAATGCACATTTAACGCTTAAAAACTTGCATATTTTTTATGAAGGAGCCCGATTGACAGACGTCGTAGTCAGATCTGTCCATCACGTTCTATATTTTGAATTGACGTAAAAAGTAATATAAAACTCGGCGTATTTCTATGAAAGAATCAGTCATCGAACCTGTCTGTCCATCACGTCCTACGTTTTGAATTGACGAAACGTTTAAAAATAACGTAAAAACTTGAACATCTTTACGAACAGAACGTGATTGATAGACACTGAAGTCGAGTCTGTCCGTAACGTCTTAATATACATTAAATTAATATAACACTTAAAATAATATAAAAAACTTGCATATTTTAATGATAGAGCATGATCGACATTCATCAAAATCTGTCCGTAACGCTATAAACGTATAAAATAATGTTAAAACGTGCGTTTTTTTTTTCTAGTCACGGTAGCCGAGTTACGCTTTCTATTTTGAATTACGTAAATTTGATCAATTTACAAAATTTAATTTCAATTTTAATTTCAATCGATATTATTTAAATGTTTTTATCGATTATATTTTAATTTATATTAATTAATTCTTAGTTTATACATCTGTTACTGTTAGTTTGTAATATATTAACACCGTTAAATTTGACTAAAATGGTTAATTTCGCTTGAAATAAATTACAAATGCAAATTTTCTGTTTGTATACAATACTTGGTTATTAATGAAGTGTATTACAAAAGTTTGATGTGTGTCTGAACGTAGAAATTACAATAATATATATGCGAGTTGATACCAAAATTAAATTTTATGTTGTGTTTAGTATAAATTTCAAAATGTTTACGAAGACTTGCTTCCTTTGAATTATATTATACATATAATATATCAAAATAATAAGTTAGACTCGGCTTAACTGAAATTTATTGTGTGTTAAACTGTGTTAGTAAGCCTACAATAGAGTGTCGTCGGTAGTATTTTAACGTAACTAATAATATTCTAAGCCCGTGGCGGATTTATTATATAGTGATAGTAAAGGGTTTCTTACATGTTATAGCTTAACAGGATCACAAATCTAACTCTGGCTTATATACAGAGTGAACTTAGACTTGTCTCTATAACATAAAACAAACAGGCCCTTTTCTTTATTATATAAAAATGTGATGCCCTAAGCTATATTGTAATACTTATTGTTAGTATAAAAAGTTTACTATAGTAAGGTTATTATATAGTATAGTAGCCTATAGTGTTTTGTACTGTTTACTATATTGCTTACCCTATCAAGCTTCTTATAGAGTATAAATATAACCACTTCACGCAACTCCTACTGGAGCAGTATAAGTTTAGTAAGCTTATATAACATCGTTATTATTTTAATATTACTGATGACATTGTAAGCTTTAAGCTTAGAGTATAGAAAGTAAGAACAAGGGCCACTGACGGGAACTGACGGAAAAAAACGGCTGTTGTTGCGAGTAGTCGTTGTTTGGAGGTTATTTTGTATTTCTGTTTGTTAAAATAGCCGCCATTTACAGATGGACGTTGTTGTGAAATGGCCGTTATTGTAGGTTGAACTTTATATTATTAGTTTATCGTATAAGTATAATAAGTTTATTTTATTGTACTGCGTACATAATACTTATACTACTTGTTTTACAAAAAGTTTATACAATGAAACATTGTAAGACACAACTAATAATACTATACATTGTAGAAGGGAAGTTAGTTATATCAATTAGCAAAATTAAAAATCTGTTTTTTATGACGTAAGATGAAAACCAAAAAATCTAATTTATAAAAACAACTTTATTTAGTGGCTAAATAAAGTTGTTTACTTCGAAGATAACGCGTGAAGGACAGACGCTATAATGTTTTCGGTTTATTTACCTCGCAAATATGACTAATAAACTAGATATTTCGTTAATTATTTACATATATTTTAAATTTTTTAATGAAATTCGTGTGTATGAATACGGCTTCAGTTCTTATTCCTGCTCTATTTTTTACAG